>NC_058132.1:408492126-408519830 GCF_016433145.1 Gracilinanus agilis | reverse complement strand
AGACACTTCCAGCTGTGTGACCTTGGGCAAGTCACTTGACCCCTATCGCCCACCCTTACCACTCCTGGGCTAAGGATGGTCCCTAGCCCGGATGAAAAAGGAGGAGGGTTGGGTGTGGGGCTAGCAACCCCACCCTGTAAAAACTACATCTGCTAAAGAAACTGCAACCTAAAGTAGGGGCAGCTGGGCTAGCTCAGTGGATTGAGAGCCAGGCCTAGAGACGAAAGGTCCTAGGTTCAAATCCGGGCTCAGACACTTCCCAGCTGGGTGACCCTGAGCGACTATGTGACCCATTGCCTACTGGTTGTGGCCCTATGCTCCTAGAATGGAGTCCCAGGATAAAAAAAAAAATATATATATATATATATATATATATATATAGCTTGTAAATTTCTGAGGTGGAATTGAAGCCCAAATCCTGCTGATTCCAAGTTCTATATTCACTAAACTAGGCTCTTCAGTTTATCAAGTATGGACAAATGTATTATTGGTAGCTCAAGAGCTATGATTTTAAGAGAAGGTAAGCCCAAAGAATACCTTAAACCTGGAATCCCCTTATCCAAGACACTCACTATGAGAGATGGGGCTGGAGTTCCTCTAGGGGCTACACTAATATTTTTTAACAAATGTACACAAATTTAATGCCAGAAAATTTTGATCTCTGTTGCCCCCAGGTATTTATTTTGGGATAATTCAAGATTAAAGTCCCTTCCAGCTTTAGGTACTAATCTCATTCACGAGTTTCGAGTTAAGGTTTAAATCCTTCCACAGACAATAACAAAGACTGTAGTATCTCTTAATTTGAGCCCACCAATGCCTGATGATTCTTGTGCCCCCCAATGTTCTCTAAGGGAAAGCAAGTCCTGCCTTCTTGCAAGATACTGAACCAGACTAACAGCTTGCATCAGCCAACTGCACCTGCCCAGCTGTTAGGCAGTCAGTGTCCTAATCCCCCCAAGTCCAAAGCTCCCTGGTATACTAATCCCTTTGGTGTGCAAATTCCCCCAGGCTGCCAATCCCATTGAAGGGGCTCTAACCACTAGAATCCTGTTAGATTATTGGGAGCCTCATACCACATTATAAGAACAGCAGCCATCAAAGCTTGGGTGGGTCACCCACACAACTGAGCCAGGGTGTGCTGCTGGTGGCTAGCTGAAAAGGCCCTTCTAGGGGTACAACCCCAGGAAAATAGCATTTATATATTAGGGCCTCAGGGGATGGCAATGATTATCATACTGACTCCCAGCACCCAATCCCCTGATTTGTGAGAGAATTGCCTATCTCAGATTCCAAGTATTAAATAAATGTACCAGAACTTAATTTCTGCATTTCTGAGTGAGCTACCTTAGGAACTAAGTAGAAAAATTGTTCCACTCTATATTTTTTAGCTAGCTATCTAAGTCGAGCCAGCATCCCCCAAACTTCAGGGTACAATTTGCAAACTTTGTGTTCCACAAATGCCTTGTCCTGGCTCTAGGAGCCAGCTTTTCTCACTACATCACAATCTGTAGGTCACCCTCATATGGAAGCTTCTCTGTATTTAAGATTTCTTTGGTTTGGAAATATTTCAAGTCTGTCAATAGATGACATATTGCTTATACTTCTTATTTTTAGTAAGTAATTATATCCACTGAAAGGCTGGTTATAATTTTGAACAATTTATTATTTGCACAATTCTGAGACAATTGATATTTGGAAATGAGCATTTAAAAAAGGTGAAATAATGTGAGTATTTTCTTTGAGCCGTATAGAAATCCTGAATTATTCTTTTTTAAAAAAAATTTTTTTAAAAAAGCATGCTTCTTACCCTCCCAACTCCCCTTCCCATTTGCTCAACAGGAGGCCCAAAATGTGGAGATGAGTAGTTACTTTCTACTCTCTCATCATAGAAGTACTGTTAAGATGATTCTAAAGAAGCCTAGATCTTCTACACCCAACACAGCAAAATAAAACTAAAGAATAAGAGAAGAAAGGTCCTCTAGCCAGTTAAGACCTGAATGAAAAGATGGCCCAAACCCAATGGAGTCTGTGAGAGAGTTTCAACAAGCAACCTAGCCAAAATTCTGGTTAAAAAAAAAAAAAAAAAAGACTTGAAACCTTTGAGTACCAAAAATAGGTAGGGGTTGGGGAGTGGGTAAAGGGGGGAGGTGAAGCCATGTCAGGGGAAAATGAGTAAACAAAAGAAAGTATTTCAAGAAAAGGTAAAAAAATATTGGAACAAATTCAATAAATTGAAAAATGTGACCAAATAAAAGCTATCTGCCATCAAAATATCTTAAAGAGAGATAATCCAAGAATCACTGGATTCCTTGAAAACCACAATTAAACAAACAAACAAAAAAACTAGACTCTATATTCCAAGAAATCCTAAAAGGATATATTAGATATATTAGAAAGAGTAAGGATATACTTGATCAGTTTTGGAAATAAACCCCAAACCGAAAATACTCAGTAATTTTTTAGCAAAATACCATAGTTTCCAGGTTTAAAAAAAATGACTACAAGTAACCAAGAAGAAAGAATTCAAATACAGAGAAACAACTGTCAGTATCACACAAGACTATGCTGCAATTTCATTCTCTAAAGTAGAGAAAATTTTGCAACATAATATCTCCAGAGTCAAAAGAAAGGCTTATAACCAAAAATAATTTGCCTTGGAAAATCTTGTATAGTTATGGTTGGGTTTGGTGGAGAGAATTGACCTTTAATAAAATAAAGGACTTTTTAAGTATTACTGATGCAAAGACTAGAGTTGAGAAGAAACTTTGAAACATAAGCAATAGACTTCTAGATAATGTGAGTAACAAGAAGGAGGACTAGACATTTTCTCAGACTTCAGGACTGATTTTGGAGATTGAGAGCATCTCAATAGATAAAAATAAAAATAAAAACAAACAAAAAAGGAACACATAAATGTTTGTTCATTTAAATTGCTTATTCTCCGGCTAGTACAAATAAAATCATGAAATTAAGGTTTCCAGGACTTTAAGAACCCACACAGTAGATTCATTCACCATATGGTAAGGATTACAAGTTAAGGCACCTTTATACTGTGGTTCTCCCTCTCCCTCTTTCCAGTGCTGTGGAGATTCCAGCTGCAGGCTGCAGAAGGCCTATGAAAGCCAGGAGGCTACAGTCCCATAAGAACAAAAGCTTGCTGGGAGCTTCAACCTTGTAGTGCCAATGCTACAAAGGTCTGGACTACCACTGCTGAAACGGACAACTCTGAAGCATTTTTCCTGAATTTACAGCTGGTGTCAGATTCATCCTAGCTCTGTGACTCTGGGCAAATCACTTAACTTTTTTGCTTCAGTTTCCTCATCTGTAAAATGAGTTGGAAAAGTAAATGGAAAACCACATATCTATGCCAAGAAAACCCCACGTGGGGTCATGAAAAACTGGACAAAACTGAAATAACTGAACAATACCACCTATTTTCCTACATCCTTTCCAATATTTGTCATTTTTCTCTTTTGTCATCCTTGACAATCTGATAGCTATAATATAGAATTTCAAAGTGGCTTTAATTTTCATTTTTCTAACTTCTAATTTAGAATTTTTATATGACTATTGATAACTTGTATTTCTTATTTTGAAACTGCATGTTTTGGGATCTCGATCAGGTTGTTTTATATCCCTTTATCAGATAAACATTACGAAGATTGTTTTCCTATTTGTTTCCCTACTAAATTTTAATATTCATAGCTATTTGTGCATAACCTTTCAAATTTGAATCAAAATTGTCCATTTTATTTTGTATGACATTATATTCTAATTACAGATCCAAAAGGTAATTTCTTTATTACTCTTCTAATTTGTTTGTGATGTGATCTATTACACCTAGGTCATAAGAGCTAAGTGATACAGTTGATAAATAAAACTCTGTACTAGAGTCAGGAAAAACTGAGTTCAAATCCAGTCTCAGACAGTTAGCAGCTGTGTGACCTTGAGCAAGTCACTTAACTTCTATCTCTGTCTCAATTTCTTTATCTATAAAATGGGAGTTATAATAGTACCTTTCTCTTGTAGTTATTGTTAGAATCAAATGAGATAATATTTTAAAATGCTTAACACAGTTCTTGGCACATATTAAGTACAGTACCTAATAAGTTCTTATTTTCTTCCTTTCTTCCTTCATGTATCCTTTTGGAATTCATGGTGTATGGTATGAGGTGTTGTTATAAAACTGGTTTCTTCTAGATTGCTACTGTTTTCCAAAAGCTGGAAAGACCTACCTGAACTGATGTAGAGTGAAATAAGCAGCACTAGAACACTGTACACAGGAACAGCAATATTGTGTGCTGATCAACTATGAAAGACTTAGCTATTCTCAGCAATACAAAGATCTAGGACAATTCTGAAGGATTTATGGCAAAGAATACTATCCACCTCCAAAGAAAGAACTGTTGGATTCAGTGTACTATTTTTCACTTTAGTATATTAACATTTTTATTTTAGGGTTTTGGTTTAACATGAGTTTTCTCTTACAACAATGACCAATATGGAAATGTTTTTCCAGATTCCAGATCAAATTTCCAGATCAAATTTCTTGCCTTCTCTGGGAGCAGGGAGAGAAGGAAATTTGGATCTTATAATTTTCGAAAATGCATATTGAAAATTGTTTTTACATGTAACTGGGAAAAATATTTTTAAAAATTTTGTTGACTCTCTAGTGTTCACTTAAGTATAGCATCACAAGTTACTCAAAAATTTTATTTCCACTTTGTTTATATGTATCCCTTTGTATTTTGATGCTTTATTGTTATATCATGTATGTATGAATTATTGCTCCTAGATTTAAATAAATATTTGATCAAAAGATCATGGATGAAAATTTGTCTTTAAAAACCAGAATTGGGCAAGTAGAAGCTAATGATTTCACAAGACATCAAGAAATAATGAAAGAAAATCAAAAGAATGAAAAAAAATAGAAGAAAATGTGATATTTCTCATTGAAAAAACAATGGACCCAGAACAATAGATCCAGGAGAGACAATTTGAAAATTATTGGACTACCTGAAAGTCATGACTAAAAAAAGCCAAACTTTTGGGAAGTAGCTAATGTAGTTCTAATGATCAAATAAGTATTTATTTCCTTGTTAAGAAAAAATGTGTTTAATCCCATGATTCTTTGATCCTCCTTTTCAATTTGGCCTATTCTGCTTTTCATGGCACTCTTTTCATCATTGGACATCTTTGTTCTTCCAGCAGGTCAATTCTGGATTTTAATCTGCTTATTACTTAATTTGATTTCTGTATGTCTCTCTTTCCATTTGGCCAATTTTGCATTTTAAGCTGTTATTTTCTTTTTTTATTATTACTTTTACTTCTTTTCCCCATTTTTTCTCTCTGTCTTACTTGGTTCTTGAACTGTTTTTTTTTTGTTTCTCCAGAGCTTGAGAACAGTTTCCATAATGATCAGGTTGGGTAAGAATGCAGGGTTGGTTCAACATAAAGAAATTAAACCTTGTTAATAATTTAACTAGTAAAAACAACAAAAACCATGATTATATCAATAGATGCTGAAAATACTTTACCCTCCTCAATTTTAACACTTGTTTCTATTACATTTCTAGGGTTAGTTGAAAGAAGGGGATTTTGAGAGAAGCCCTGGGAAAGGATTTTGGGTAGAAAGGAATTGTGGGTCTACAACTGGAAATAACTGAACTTCACTTCCTTTTTGGATTTTGACCAAGCTTGGGGGAGGTTTTGTCTCTGCCTACAATTCCCATCAGGCTGAAGGAGGAGTTTTGTTTTAAGAGATTCTTTCTGGAAAGTCAGGATTTTCGTGGAGAAGTGTTTTGCCCTGCGACTATCTTCACTGCCACTGTCATTGTCCATGCCGCTGACAAGTGAGTCCAGTACTATTGAGCTTCGAATCTCACTGCCACTGGAGCTTCCAGAGGTAGATCTGTGGTGCTTTTGTGTGTGTGTGTGTGTGTGTGTGTGTGTGTGTGTGTGTGTGTGTGTGTGTAACCCATTTGCTAGAATCTGGTGGTTGCCCAGATCCTGGCTCTGAGTCTGGTCTTTACCTGGTCTGAGTCTGCACTTTACCTTGTGCAGCTTTGCCCCCTTATAATGCAGAAATCCCCTCTCACTACCTATCTTTCACATTGTTTTTAGTGGGAGAGCCCCTTTGCTTGTCCTGCTTTGATTTCTGTCCTCTTGAGATGCTTTTTATTTGTTTGTTTGTTTGTTTGTTTTTTATTTTAAACCCTTAACTTCTGTGTATTGACTTATTGGTGGAAGAGTGGTAAGGGTAGGCAATGAGGGTTAAGCGACTTGCCCAGGGTCACACAGCTGGGAAGTGTCTGAGGCCGGATTTGAACCTAGGACCTCCCGTCTCTAGGCCTGGCTCTCAATCCACTGAGCTACCCAGCTGCCCTTGAGATGCTTTTTAAATATTGGTTTGGAAGGATATTCAGAGCAGCTTCAGAATTTCCCTGCTACTATGCTGCCATCTTGGCTCTTCCCATAAGTTTGGGTATGTTGTCTCATTATTGTACTTTTCTTTGACAAAATTTTATATCATTTCTCAAAATTGCTTTTTGACCCAAAAGTTCTTTAGAATTGTGTTATCTGGTCCCTAATAATTTTTTTTAATTTATGACCTATTTATTTTTTCTTTAATTTTTTTAGTGATTAAGAAAAATTTTCCATGGTTATATGATTCAGGTTCTTTTACTCCCCTCCTCCCACCCCCTTCCCATAGCCAACGCACAATTCCACTGGGTTTTACATAATAACTTTTAATCTCTTTTTTAAAAGATCTTTTATTGAATATATTTTAATGGATTAGGACTATTAAATAATATGTATAGTATTTCTATTCTTCTATATTTTTGGTGAGGTCTTTATATCCCCACATTATTCACCAAAAATCATGATTTCAAAACACCAGCTTTTTTTAGTTCAGCTGAAGCACAGTAGTTTTTACTTTAGCCTTTAATTTTAATTCTATGTGAATCTTAGTGTTTCAAATATGTTTCTTATAAGCAATATATTTATGGAATCTTCTTTCTAATTCATTTGGCTATCCTGTTATGTTTATGGATGAGTTAATTCCATATACATTTATAGTTATAATTGTAAATTTGATATTTATCTCCATATTTTCCTCTTGTCACTTTTTCGTTTGCTCACTTTTCCCTTACCTACTCAACTTTATTGTGCTTACCTATCCTGCCTTCATTCTTAAACCTTTTTATTTCCTACACTTCTTCCAGTCAAGTCAAACAATAAAACAATAAATATACATAAGTTAAAAAGATAAGTAGTAAAATATTATGCTCATGTTTTTCTGAAAACATCCTGTGTATCCTTTGTTTAACTCAATAATATTAAAAACAATCATATACAGAAACTTGCGCAGTCATTCCCCACCTGGTGGGCATCTCCACAATTTCTAATTTTTTGCCACCACAAAAAAACTGCTACAAATATTTTTGTACATATAGATCGTTCCCTCCACCCAACCCCCCCTTTTAAAATCTCTTCAGGATACAGAACTAGTAGTGGTATTGTTCATTCAAAATATATACATAATTTTAGAGGTCTTTGGACATAGTTCCAAATTGTTCTCCAGAAAGATTAGAACAGTTCACAACTCCAGTGTATTAGCATACCTATTTTTCAACATTCCCTCTATCATTTATCATTTTCCTTTTCCATCATGTAACCCTGCCTGTTAGGTATGAAATGGTGCCTCAATTATTTGAATTTTAATTTCTGCCATTAATAATGATCAAGAGCTTTTTTTGTAACTAGAGTTTTCATTGCTTTTCTGAAAACTGTTCATATCCTTTAACCTTTTATCAATTGAGGAATGGCTCTTTTTAAAAAATAAATTTTATTCTGTTCTCTATATATTTAATATATGAAGCCTTTATCAGAGAAACTTGCTGTAAATTTTCTTCCCAGTTTTCTTCTTTCCTTCTAATTTTGGCTATACTAATTTTGCTTGTGCAAAATTATTTTTAATTTCCATGTAATAAAGATTATCCATTTATTCCTAGTGATCCTCTCTATCTCGTTTGGTCATAAATTCTTCCCTTTTCCATAGATCTGACAGTTAAAATTTCCATGCTTCCCTAATTTGTTTATGATATCACCCCTTACATCATTTACCTGCTTTTACCTTATCTTGGTATATGGTGTGAGATGGTAGTCTGGGACTAGTTTCTGTGAACTGCTCCCTAGTTTCCCAGCAACTTTGGTCAAATGATGTGTTCTTGCCCCCAAAGTTTGGATGTTTGGGTTTAGATTACTATGGCAATCCTTAATACTTAATTAACTTAACTTTGTAATAAGTTACAAAGATAACCAAGGCTAGCTGGTTGAGTATCAAAAGAATCAGATTAGGACTCTGTGCCTTAACAGACTCAGAGTCTACACCAGTGATTCCCAAAGTGGGCGCCACCACCCCCTGGTGGGTGCTGCAGTGATCGGGGGGGGTGGGGGTGTGGGTGGGATGATGGCCACAGGTCCATTTATCTTTCCTATTAATTACTATTATAATTTTCTAAAAATTAATTTCCAGGGGGCTAAGTAACCACTCCTGGGCCAAGGACCGTCCCTAGCCCGGATGAAAAAGGAGGAGGGTTGGGCGTGGGGCTAGCAACCCCACCCTGTAAAAACTACATCTGCTAAAGAAACTGCAACCTAAAGTAGGGGCAGCTGGGCTAGCTCAGTGCATTGAGAGCCAGGCCTAGAGATGAAAGGTCCTAGGTTCAAACCCGGGCTCAGACACTTCCCAGCTGGGTGACCCTGAGCGACTATGTGACCCATTGCCTACTGGTTGTGGCCCTATGCTCCTAGAATGGAGTCCCAGGATTAAAAAAAAAAAAAGTAATATTTTCTGGAAAGGAGGTGGTAGGCCAAAAAAAGTTTGGGAACCACTGTTCTAAACCAAAGACCAGGTTTTCTTTGGTCTTTTCAGAATTTAACCAATCTATACACAGTAACAGATAAATGAATAGTGTTTCCCAAGTTGGAAAAGAAAACACTCCACTCCTTCAAGTCTTTCACTTAGAAAGAGATAGAGAGAGGCAAAGATGTTACCTTCTCCAGCCCTGTGAGAGAAAAGAACCTGCTCGTGGCTCTGCCAACTGCCAGAAGCCAACTGTCAGAATGCCACACCCAGAGCATGTAACTGTCATAAAAAATGGTTCCAACTGCCCAACAGTTGAAATTAACACTCTCTCTCAGCTCTGTTTGAAACTCCAATTCTTCCTCAAGCCAGCTTCTCTACTTCTTATCTTTAAACTAATAAAACAATACTTATTTTCTAATATTATCCCTATACCTTTGACATCTATCATCCTGGGAGTGGTGTTTATGTCTTGATGTTCTTAAGAGAAAAATGAAAATAGAAGGGGAAAAAGAATAAACTTGAGGAGGGAGGTAAAGGGAGAAGAAAGTTAAAGAAAATTATCTCAAATCATCATAGTGTGTATCTGCTTTGATGTAACTCATTCTCATTTGAAAGGAGGGAAGAATACACATATAATTTAATAAAGAAATATTCTTCACTCAACAGGAAAATAGAGAAGGAAAGAGGAGGGAGAATTAAAGGGAAGATATATGAATGGAAGGATCCATTCTAACCAAAACAAACTCTAAGCAGTACTCTACAAATATATTTCTAGCTCTTTTGGAGGTGGCAAAAATTTGGAATGTGATGAACTTGTTCACTAATTAGGAATGTAAGAAATAATGAAAATGATAGTTTCAGAAAAACATGGAAGACCTGTATGAATCAATGCAAAGTGAAGTGAGCAGAACATTACAAAAATTTTAACAATGATGACAACATTATAAAGACAAACAATTTTTTTTTAAAATTAGAAATTCCAATCAATGTAACCATCAACCATGATAACCTGGGAGCTAATGTTAAAACATGCTACTCACCTTCTGATAAGGAGTTGAAAGATTCATAGTGAAGAATTTATCTTTATGTCTAATATAATGTATACACACATGCATACAGATATATGTAGACACAGGTATACATGCATGCATATATGTATATACATATGCATATATATTTTTTTCCAATGAGGAAATTTTTCCTCCTTGATGATACATGTTTATAATAGAAGGGTTTTTTTTTGAAAAATTTTTTCCATGGTTACATGATTCATGTTCTTGTTCTCTCTCTCCCCACCCCCCACCGCCCAGAGCCAACACACATTTCCACTGGTTTCTTCATGTGTCATCAATCAAGACCTATTTCCATATTATAGATAATTGTTCTAGGGTGGTCATTAAGAGCCAACATCCCAAATCGTGTCTGCATCAACCCATGTGTTCAAGCAGTTGTTTTTCTTCTGTTTCCACTCCTGTAATTCTTCCTCTGAATGTGGGTAGCATTCTTTTCCATAAATCACTCAGAATTGTCCTGGGTCATTGCATTGCTGCTTATACAGAAATCCGTTACATTTGATTTTACCACAGTGTATCAGTCTCTGTGTATAATGTTCTCCTGGTTCTGCTCCTTTCACTCTGCATCAATTCCTGGAGGTCATTCCAGTTCACATGGAATTCCTCCAGTTCTTTATTCCTTTGAGCACAAAAGTATTCACCAACAGATACCACAATTTGTTCAGCCATTCCCCAATTGATGGGCATCCCCACGTTTTCCAGTTTTTTGCCACCACAAAGAGCATGGCTATAAATATTTCTGTACATGTCTTTTTCCCTATGATCTCTTTGCTGGATGGATCAAATGGCTGGATCAAAGGGCAGGCGTTCTTTTAGCACCCTTTGGGCATAGTTCCAAATTGCCCTCCAGAATGGTTGGATCAATTCACAACTCCATCCACAGTGCATTAATGTCCCAATTTTGCCACATCCCCTCCAACATTCATTACTCTCCCCTGCTGTCATTTTAGCCAATCTGCTGGGTGTGAGGTGATATCTCAGAGTTGTTTTGATTTGAATTTCTCTAATTGTTAGAGATTTAGAACACTTTCTCATGTGCTTATGGATAGTTTTGATTTCTTTATCTGAAAATTGCCTATTCATGTCCCTTGCCCATTTATCTATTGAAGAATGGCTTGATTTTTTTGTACAATTGATTTAGCTCCTTATATATTTGAGCAATTAGACCTTTGTCAGAGTTTTTTGTTATAAAGATTTTTTTCCAGAGTGTTGTTTCCCTTCTGATTTTGGTTGCATTGTTTTTGTTTGTACAAAACCTTTTTAATTTAATGTAATTGAAATTATTTATTTTACATTTTGTAATTTTTTTGCAATTTACAAAAAATTTTGTAAAATTTTTAAAATTTTCCCTTTCCCATAGATCTGACAAGTATACTATTCTGTGTTGACTTAATTTAATTATAGTTTCTTTCTTTATATTCAAGTCATTCACCCACTCTGAATATATCTTGGTGTAGGGTTTGAGATGTTGATCTAAACCTAATCTCTCCCATATGTTTTCCAAATTTCCCAGCAGTTTTTGTCAAATAGTGGATTTTTGTCCCAAAAGTTGGGCTCTTTGGGTTTATCATACACTGTCTTGCTGACATCACTTACCCCAAGTCTATTCCACTGATCCTCCCTTCTGTTCTTAGCCAGTACCATATTGTTTTGATGACCGCTGCTTTATAGTATAGTTTAATATCTGGTACTGCTAGGCCCCCTTCCTTCCATTATTTCCCTTGATATTCTTGATCTTTTGTCCTTCCAAATGAACTTTGTTATAGTTTTTTCTAATTCTGTAAAAAAGTTTCTTGGTAGTTTGATAGGTGTGGGACTAAATAAGTAAATTAATTTGGGTAGAATGGTCATTTTTATTATGTTAGCTCATCCTACCCATGAGCAGTCAATGTTTTTCCAATTGTTTAGATCTAGTTTTAATTGTTTGGAAAGTGTTTTGTAGTTGTATTCGTATAATTGCTGTGTTTGTTTTGGTAGATAGATTCCTAAGTATTTTATATTGCCTAGGGTGATTTTAAATGGTGTTTCTCTTCCCAACTCTTGCTGCTGTGATGTGTTGGAAATATATAGAAATGCTGATGATTTGTTTGCATTTATTTTGTATCCTGCAACTTTGCTAAAGTTGTTGATTATTTCTACAAGCTTCTTAGTGGATTCTCTAGGATTTTTTAAGTAGACCAGCATATCATCTGCAAAGAGTGATAGCTTAGTCTCCTCATTGCCTATTTTAATACCTTCAATTTCTTTTTCTTCTCTAATTACTACTGCTAATGTTTCTAGTACAATGATAAATAATAGAGGTGATAATGGGCATCCTTGTTTCACTCATGGTCTTATTGGGAAGGCTTCTAATTTATCCCCATTGCATACGATGCTTGTTGATGGTTTTAGGTATATACTGTTTATTATTTTTAGGAAAGGTCCTTCTATTCCTATACTTTTCAGTGTTTTCAATAGGAATGGATGCTGTATTTTGTCGAAGGCTTTTTCAGCATCTATTGAGATGATCATGTGATTTTTGTTTGTTAGACTGTTGATATGGTCAATTATGTGGATGGTTTTCCCAATGTTGAACCATCCTTGCATTCCTGGTATAAATCTCACCTGATCATGATAGATAACCCTCATGATCACTTGCTGGATTCTTTTTGTTAGTATTCTATTTAAGATTTTTGCATCTATGTTCATTAGGGAAATTGGTTTGTAGTTTTCTTTTTCTGTTTTTGGTCTGCCTGGCTTTGGAATCAGTACCATATTTGTGTCATAAAAGGAATTTGGTAGGACTCCTTCTTTGCTTATTATGTCAAATAATTTGTATAGTATTGGGATTAGTTGTTCTTTCAATGTTTGATAGAATCACTTGTTTTTGATAGAATTGACAGGTTTTGTTTTTCTTTCTCATTTGGGAGGGGTGAGGGTAACTAGAAAGAGAAAACAGATTTTTGCTGATTGAAAAAAATAAAACAATTCAAAAATTAAAAATCTAATTTTAAGAAATACATATAGCTGAAATGTTGTATGTAAAGTCCTTTCCACTTACAACATTCTATAGCTCTGTACCTCCTTTATAGGGTTTTTATTTGTACCATGTGCCTATGCCAGTTCCATGGATGCAGCTCAGGGATTCTAGTGAAAGACTTTCTTGAAATCCAGTAAAGCCTGAGCTCTGCTCTAATGCACTTCAGAATATCTGGTACCCAGTATTTATTTTCCTGCTGTGGCTTTTGCTGGCACAACTAATGCCTAGCTGTGAGGAATTATGTTCCATTTCACAAGAGTTTGTCCCTGCAATGCATCAGTGTTTTAAAGTCAGAGCCACATAGCACTTATTAAACTATGTGAAATAAAAAAGATTAAGCAGAACAGAAACTGTGACCACTGGGAAAATAACAGAAATAAAGATCATTACATGCATCTGGTGTATTAGGAAGAAAAATAAAGATAAAGCTTTAAGTCTTTAATAAGGCTAGAAATTAAAACCATACAGTGAGAAGAGGATTAACCAACAACTGAAACATTGTATAGAACAAGCCATAAATGATGCTCTTGCTCAGTTTTCAGTTCCTGAGGACTGATATTCCAAACATTTCCCATGTTTTAAAATGTTTATCAAGAGCTTATTTTTTTTCTACTGGGATAAAAAAATAATTTCTTACTGTCTTAAAAACTACTGCCTCTCTAAACATTTTAAACATCATTTAGCCTTATTTCCTACACATTTATATGGGGATGTTACCACTGTCTGACTTGTCATGGAGCCCAATGCTTGGAATGAGGGATGTGATTTTAAAGGATCCTCAAAAATGTCCTTGTACAAAAATCTCTTTTCCAATTCCCTGCCCGAATGCCTGAAAGCCTTATCCCTCAAGTCACAGAATAAGAAAACAAGAATTTTTTTTTGTTAATAGAATTCACTTATGTGTCTCAGCCCTTCACTCCCTTTCCTACATCTTAAAAGGCATCATCTAGGAGACAGATATGTATATATAAATTACTTCTTTTGGGTTTCTATTTTTCATTTCATTCTCTGTATGTAACATTCACAATTTATTCTTCAAGTATTAAATCTGTAGCTGTGTGTAATGTTCTCTTAGTTCTACTCACCTCACTGTGCATTATTCCATGTAATTCTTTCTGCTCATCATTCCTTAGGGTACAGCAGTATTCCATTACAATTATACAGCACAATTTGTTTAACCATTCCCCAAATGATGGGCATCCCTTCAATTTCCAGTTCATCACCACAAAGAGAGCTGCTATAAATATTTTGGAACATATAGATTCTTTCTCTTTTCCCCTGAGGTCATTGAGAAACAGACCCAGCAATGGTAATAGATGGGTCTAGGTGTATAAATAGTTTTATAACTCTCTGGGTGTAATTCCAAATTGCTCTCCAAAATGGTTGGAAGAGTTCACAGTTCCACAAATGCTGTTTTAGTTTCCCCTTTTTTTCACATCCCCTCCATCATTTGTAATTTTGCCTTTTTTGTCATTTTAACCAATTTGATGGATGTGAGATTACATCTCAGAATTGTTTTGGCTTGCATTTCTCTAATAAGTAGTGATTTAGAGCATTTTTTTCATATATCTGTATATGGCTTTGATTTCTTCCTCTGAAAATTATTCATATCTTTTGACCATTTACCAACTGGTAAGCCAAGAATGTTAAAACTGGAAGAGGACTTAGGGGATCATTTAGTCCAATTTATTCACCTTCAAGATGAAGAAACTGAGGTTCAGAAAAATGAAGGGATTTTCCAAAGGTTGAGTCAGGATTGATTACTTTGGATAAAGAGTTGGTCTTGAATCTGTGAGCACCTAAGTACAAGTCCAGGCTCTGACACATACTGGTTTTTGGCCCCAGATGAGCCACTTAACCACTCAGTGCATCAGGCAACTCTAAGACTATACCTGGCAGAGAAGGTACCTACCTTGGTTAGTAGAACTACCTTCCTCATTCGGGAGTTCCCTACATCAATGAAATCATAGGTTCAGTCCCTGTCCATCTTGCACTATTTCTATGACCCCTTGGACACCCCTTTGCTTTTGGGTTCATATTAATTACCTTCAAGTAATTGGGTTCAAGTCATTCTGTAGATCAGTCAACACCTATTCAAGACTATAGTTCATGAAACCCCATTAATATTTATTTTTACCCATCAAACAGAGAACACATTTGGTCAAACAGTTGGCATTATCAAACATCATAGCCAATAAAATGATTAAAAAATAAAAGATTATCTTCTCAAGAACACAAGGAATATGCTCTTTCACAGGTAACCATGCCAATGGAGGGAAGGCATAGATGCAAAGAATATTTAAGGGACCATACAAGGAGGGCACACTTGCAGGGAAAATATATAAAAGGAACATTTTGAAGGATTACACTTCAGAAAGTCATGTGACAAAGGCATATATTTGGAGGGCATGAATATAGGAGCATGTGTGGCCAGAATCTATACAGACATGGCAACTCCAAAACCACAGAAATGCTGATATTCTTTATTAATACTATCTTGGTGTTGTCTCTCTTTCTACCATGTACTCTGTTGTCTTTCTTGGCATTTTTTCTGGTCTTTTGATACAACCATGTCACCCTCAGTCCCCACATTCAATAAACTGCAGTGACTTCCTACTGCTTTCAGGATCAAATCCAAAATGCTCTGTTTGGTGATCAAAGCTCTTCAAAATCTAGCCCCCTCCTGGGTTTGTACCCCAAAGAGATCATAGATAAACAGACTTGTACGAAAATACTTATAGCTGCGCTTTTTGTGGTGGCAAAGAACTGGAAAGGGAGGGGATGTCCTTCAATTGGGGAATGGCTGAACAAATTGTGGTATATGCGGGTGATGGAATACTATTGTGCTAAAAGGAATAATAAACTGGAGGAGTTCCAGGCTAACTGGAGAGACCTCCAGGAACTGATGCAGAGTGAAAGGAGCAGAGCCAGAAGAACATTGTACACAGAGACTGATATACTGTGGTAAAATTGAATGTAATGGACTTCTGTACCAGCAGCAATGCAATGACACAAGACAGCTCTGAGGGATTTATGGTAAAGAACGCTACCCACATTCAGAGGAAGGACTGCAGGAGAGGAAACATAGAAGATAAACAACTGCTTGAATGCATGGGCTGAGGCAGACATGATTGGGGATGTAGACTCGAAACGACCACACCAATGCAACTAACAATATGGAAATAGGCCCTGAACAAGGACACATGTTACAACCAGTGGAAATGTGCGTCGGCCATGGGTGGGGGGAGAGCGGGGGGTGAAGGGGAAAGTAGGGGCATAAAGTATGTAAACAGGTTAAAAATGAATATTAATAAATGTTTAAAAAAAATCTAGCCCCCTCCTATCTCTACAGTCTTCTTATACTTTACTCCCTGATACATACTCTTTAATCCTGTGACACTGCCCTCCTTACTGTTTCATGAGTAAAACACTCCAACTCTTGGCTCTGGGCATTTTCTCTGCCTGTCCCCCCTGCTTGGAATGCTCTTCCTTCTCATCTCTGCTTGACTTCCCTGTTTCCTTTAAGCCTCAAATAAAATCCCATCTTTTACAGGAAACTCTTCCCAACCACTCTTAATTCTATTTTTTTTAAATTTTGAATATTTTCCCATAGTTACATGTTTCATGTTCTTTCCCTCTCCCTCAAACTCCCCCAGCCCCCCCTGTAGCCAACACAATTCCACTGCAACCTCTCTTAATTCTAATGCCTTTCCTTTCTTAATTATTTTCTACTTGTCCTCTATATAGCTTGTCTATATGTATTTGTTTGTTATCTCCTCCACTAGACTATAAGTTTCTTGAGGAGAAGGACTCTCTTTTCATTCTCAGTGCTTGGCATGGTACCTGGCACAAAGTAAATACTTAATATTTGTTTATTGACTGACTGATTGATTTAGTGGTTATCCTCTGCTGAGCTTTATCTTCTTTAGATAATCTGCTGCTTTCTGTTCCCGACTGCTAAATCAATGACTAGAAAACTTCTTTGTCCATAAAAGGCCAATTAATACTATTTGAGTGTGTAGCCAAGGATATCAACTAACCAACCAGAAAGATAACAAAATCCAATAGAATGGTTCAGACTGAGATTAAGTATGTTCATTTGACTACCTATGTCTTATATTTACTTAAGATCTTTGATTATAGATTCAGAGTTAGCAAATTACTTATAATTCTTGTCATATCCCTAATCGTGAGCTGATGTCCCCAAAACCAATTTGAGGAATTCTAGTTTAAAAAAAAACTCTCAAAGATACCCTGTGGAGGCTGGGACTTCAAGGTGAATCCTATCCCTAAGATCTTTGATTCTGAAGCAAATAAATCCATGTTATTGTCTTCATAATGCAAGTCAATTAGCAGTGAAAATACTAAGTTGCCTTGTTTTGGGGCTCATACAAAAACTCACTTATCTTCCTGTATGGACATTTCTGTAGATGTTCACCCTCCATCTATAAGTTTCATAAGGAAAAAAAAACCTATGTATTACCTGAAATTTGTATCTCTCCTAGTGTTTAGCACAATGCTCTGCACCTAGAAGATAATTAATGAATGTTATATTGAATCACCTTTTCCTTTAAACAATCACTTTCCACTTAATAGAACGTGATTGTGGGTATGCAGTATCAGCACTAATATTTGTAATAGTCCTTCTGACAGTGCTTGGACTGTCTTACAAGAGGATCTACATCTCCAAAAGACTAGGGAGCCTTATTTCTTTCTATTTGAAGAAGAGAAGAAGGGGACAGTGATCAGGACAGAAGGATAGCATTTTCTGCTGAAGCAGAGTGCCAGAAGGCTTTTTATTCTCATATATACAGACTCATTCTTCTAGCAATAGGGGGGCAACACGGACACCCCAGCTATTTATGCAGTCTTCCAACTCTGATTTGGACTCTAAGTTCAAGGATGTGTGGGAATTGTTTGAGCCATATGCCAAAAGCTCTAGTTGATAGTTCTGATTGCAGAGTGCAATTGAGACTGGACCAAAGTCTCAAAAGAGAGACAGACTTCAGGAAGGTTCAAAGTAGAAAAGCCAGAGCCAGAACTAGAAGAGAAAATGGATTCAGAGCTCCCTCTGCTGCATTTAACTCTTGCCTGTACTAGTATGGCAGAAGTAACAAAAATAATAAAGGTGGTCAGATCAAATGAAGTCAACAATATGCCATATACTGCATTAAATGCTGGGGATAGAAGGCAGGAAAAAATAGTTCCTGAGGAGAGGACATGCTAACAACAATGAACAAATAAATAAGATACATATTGGATGTCCTGGATATAATTTCAAAGGGTAAACATTAAAGAGGATTAGGAAAGACTTCTTCCAGAGATGAGATTTTAGCTAAGACACAGGATGAGGTTTTTACTTCAATTCCCTACCTTAGAACCTATGGGAAGTCTGTGAGAAGCCTATACATTCAAGACTTCCTCTTGTTGGGCTAAACGTCAAGTGATCGCCCATAAATGCTCTTCATTTGTGGTGCCAAGAAACCTTCATACCCAGTGAAAAGAGAAGTATTGCCTACTATGAACACAAAGTTCCTAGCACCTTTCCATGAATGAACTTTACTGCTATTTTTTGATATATAGAAGAGAAAATTGGAATTGATTAATCTCTAGGCCCTGGACATCTGGGAAGTCACAGTTTAGGACACTGATGGTATGAATATTGGCTACCTGATTTTAATACTTTGATGTTTAGCTTGCCTTTTTTTTCTTTAAAGAAAATTTCTATTAACCTTACTAAGATAGCATGTATTTCATGTGTTCTTGATCATGGAAGAGATTCAGTGGAAATGAGAGCTTAGCACTATGAATTTGAATAGGTGATTGGTCCCCAAGGGTTCCAGGAACCAAAAAACAGTATTGAGCCATGACATAACTATAGTGAGCTAAATACCTCTAATTTATCCAATTCACAACATAGTGAAGCATTCCCCAACCTCATAAGTGTGTTCTCCTATTATCCAAAATAATAGAAATCCCCACCTCAACACCCATGTCCATATACCACCCCTAAAAAAGATAATTGAGGACTTGGTTAAGTCCTTCAGCCATGGTGAGAAATGATCTAAGGAGGTGAGATGATATTGACTACAGTTGCTTCTGTTGTGATCAAACAACTCAGATATATCATCTTCCTTTATTGTACTTATATGTTGGATTATAAAGGATAAGGGGTAACACTAGACAAGAAGAGAAAGTACAAAGAATTGATTCTTTAGCTATAAGCCTCTAGCAATACTGGTAAATTAGACAGAGTAAGGTGACAGTGACAAGCTCTCTTCTTTGGGGATATGGTTTTCTTTCTGCTTCCTCTCAAAACCCTAACATACTAAGATTGGTCCCTAGAGATTTGAAGTGAAAGTAAACTTACTATTGCTTTGTTCTCATAATTCTGGGTTTATTGTCCCTTGGATGAAGAGGAATATGGCCCCAAATATTATTTCCTTTCTCCCTTCAATGAAGAGTGCTCTCAATTAAATAAGTAGTTCAAATACCCTTAGTCACCGAAAGAATAAAATGTGACTTATAAAATAAGACATTAGTGCTTTAAATCTCCTCCAATTCTCCTCCATTCTGGATTTGTCTTTCCTCCACTCACAGTTTCCCCAGTTTCTGACTTCTTTCTAGGTGCCTCCTAACCTTACTCCTTCTCTAGTGCTGGATCCACACCCATCACTTCCCAGAATCTGTCTTGAGGAAATTCAGGCTGTACCACCTGCTTCCCCTAGGACTCCTACCTAACTCCACCTGTTTTCTTTTGGAGTTGCCTCTGATACAGCTCACAGATTCCCTATGCCATATCTCCTTCACTCATAGATCATCACAAACCCTTTGATAAGATAAGTCTTTGAAGGACAATTCTAAACCTCCAATTCATCATTCCTAATTCAGTAGACTTCTCCCCATCCAATGATATTCTACCGAGATTTGTTCCTCTTGATTAATAATACACTTATCCCTTTTTAATTCCTTTTATCCCAGTAGTACTGAGCTTTTAACTGCAAAAAATACCTTTCCCTTGCCTCACTAGTCTCCTCCTTTAGTCTCATTTGCCTCAGTCCTGTTTCCCCAATGACCCTACCCTACTCTTCATCCCTTCTTTGTCAGGAGAGAGAAATATATTTCATTTTTTGTTCTTCTGAACTGTTGTAATTTTTTCATTTACTCAGTTTGGTTTCCTTTTGGCCATCTTTTCCATTTATGTAGTAGTGATCATGTTTTTTGCTCTTTTGAATTTTTCTTTTTTTACTCTGCATCAGTTCATACAAATCTTTCCACATTTATCTGAATTCTCCATATTCTGAGAATATTGAGGTAGTGAGGCAGTATAGTGGATAAAGTAATAGACCTGGAGTCCAGAAGACTCCAGTTCAAATCCATACTTGGGTAATTAACAAACGTATGACCCTAAGCAACTCACTTAACTACTATGTGCCTCAAGATCTTCACATGTAAAATGGAGATAACATCTATTTTTCAGCATTATATGGACCAAATATTTATAAAGTGCTTCACAAAACATAAAGTGCTATATAAATCTAGTCATTAATATTCATTACATTTACACACCAGGTTTGTTCATCCACTCTCCAAAGAGTAGCCACCCACTCTGTTTCTCGTTCTTTTTTCACACACATACACACATTTACATGCACATGCTATGGGTATTTTGGTATATAATGGGCAAAATCTTTTTTTATAAAAAGAAATCTGAAGGTTATTGGATTTTTTGTTTTCTTTTCTTTTCATTTACCCCCTCCCCCATTTCTCCATGAGTTTTTACAAGAATAGTGGAAATTATGGAGTGGGTGGAGTTCCCCAAAGTTTCTTTCTGAATCTGGCTACAAAATGTAGCTTTACTCTCTTCTAATAGATTGTCTGCCCTGATTGTTTCCTTTTGCAGCAGCAACAACTATAGCCAAGGAAGAAGCAGCAAGGCTTTATTAATCATGGTAATCATAGAGCTCAGTCATAAACAATACTTTCATTTTTAAAAAAAAGATACTTCCAATATGTTTGCAATTTTATCCCTTGCTGAGAAGGACTAGCAAAGTCACTCTTGTAGTAGGATACTGAGCTGAAACAGAGGGCAAACTCATCAATGACAGGGAAGCCAAGGGGAGTGAGAATACAATTAGCTCTCCAATTTCTAGACATCCAGACTTCTAAATTGAGGAAGCTGATTTAGCCAGTGTCCTTTGCACAGTTGCCAGATTATTAGGATATTCTTCAGGGAAACAGAACATTGGAGGCATTCCAAAAAGCTGGGATTTTCTTAAACATAAAATCAGTACTAAGTATTGCTTCCAAGGCAGAAGAGCAATAGGGACTAGGCAATGGGGGTTAAGTGACTTGACCAGGATCACACAAGCTAAGAAGTGTCTCAAGTCACATTTGAACCCAGGACCTCCCATCTCTAGGTCTGTCTTTCTATCCACTGAGCCACCTAGCAGTCCCAGGCTGGAAACTCTTTATTATCAAAGTCAAATTGTTTTTTCGCTAGTAAAGATCAGAGATTTAAAAATAGAATAAAACATTGTTTCATCTTTGGAATTTTACTCTGAGAGGGAAAGAGCCTTTTGGATTTATTTATTCTAGGTCCCTCATGCTCCTGGATTAATGCAAAGTTGACTCCTCCCCAATTCCTGGACTCTTTTAATCCTTCACTTTCTTTGAATTCTATGTTTTCCTCATTCTTACAGAATAAGAGTTATCTCATCCCTCAACTAGAGGTTCATTCTCCCTAGAAAGCATTGAAGAATTCATTGCTTTAGGATTTCTATTTTAAATTCCCCTTTGCCTAAATAAAACAAAATAAAAATAGCCTTAAAGGTCAATACATGCTAATAGCATAGAACAGAAATTTGTGCTTTTCTTGAATTATGAAAACACGTAGTCATCAAAAAGTCAAAATGACAATTATTCCAAATATTGAAATTAGGACAAATACAAAACCAACTTCTAACTATAACTGAGTGAATAAAGATGAATAAATGTGCTTTTTTGGGCAGTCTGCTAGATTTAGTTTGACTTTCTTTGACCTCATTACCTCATAACAAATGTGAAAAATCTCAGATAAGAATTTAACTCCTTAAAAAGAACCCCTAGATTAAAAAATTATTATAATAGCAGGGACCAGGGGTTCACAGTAGCCCCAAACGAGAAGCCAAGGGGAATGATATATTTCTAGTTGTTCATGCTTCATCTCAAAGAGAACCAGTGGCATTACAGAGTGATGTCTTGGCTTGCTTATGAATTAGATTTAAATGAGGAAGAGTTGCACTGTCATCAGACTCACTCTGTCAAAGTCATTGAAGTCCGGTGGCAAAATAAAAGTGAAGACAACAAAAATTCCATTGGTAGAAGTCTTCACTTGCTTGGGGGTACACATACCCGTAACTTGTCCATGGGTTTGAGTCCTGTCAGTTACCCTAAACCTACTTTAGCCTGTTTGCCAAGATGATTTTTACCAGAGTGTGACTGCTGTACCTGCCTCTTTTGCCTCTTGGAGGCACAAGTGAAAGTTGGGTGACAGATGGACACCAAAGATGGTTGAGTGGCCCTGAAAAGGAATAGGCAAGCCCTCACATCAGAAGTGTTCATCCTCCCTGCACACCCTATACACTCCCAAGGCCAAGGGGCAGAAGCCAAGGGGAAACTTACTAAGGAAATAGCAATATAAATTGTGGCATATAGATGAAATGGAGTGTTATTGTGACATGAGAAATGATGAAATGGACAGTTCCAAAAGAAACTTGAAAGTCCTCTATGATATGATGCAAATTGGAGTGAAAACTAAAAGAATCAATACAAGAATGACTACATTATAGGAGAAAAAACTTTGAAAGACTTTATAATTCTGACTAATGCAAAAAAGATGAATCATGCTACGCCATTTATTATCTCTTCCCAGAGAGATAATGGGACTTAAAATCCAGAATGAGACAAATATATTTGGACCTGGAAAATTTAAGTACTGGTTTTGATGATCTATGAGTTTTATTTTGAGAGAGGTTTTATTTGTTTTTGTTATTCATTTGGGGCTAATGGCATGGGATAGATAATAAATGTTTATCAAAATAAATAGATAAAAAATAGAAATCACTACAAGATAAAAAGAATTTAACCCCTCAATTTAAAGAAATGAAGCCAGATGAAATTAACAATGGCACAGATATTTGAAGTTTCTTAGGACATATTAGGAATTGGTATATGAGTAAATAAATGACTCAGATGATAGTGAATCTTGATGCTGTAGGATTAATTTAAAGTCACAGAAACATAGGAAGTCAGAGTTAGACAAGGTTTTTAAGGCCATCTAATCTAGACCCTAAAATAAGAATCCTTTTTACCGGGGAAAATGACAAATGTTGTAGTGGATGTGGAAGTATTGGGACACTAATGCACTGCTAGTGGAGTCATGAACTATTCCAACCATTCTGGAGAACAATTTTGAACTATGTTTAAAGGACTACAAAACTGTGGCCAGTGACAAATCTACTGGATTTGTACCCCAAAGAAATCAAAGAAAAAGGAAAAGGACCTATATGTACAAAAATATTTATAGCAACCCTTTTTGTGGTGGCAAAGAATTGGAAATTGAAAGGATGTCTATCACTTGAGGAATGGCTAAATAAGTTGTGGCATATGGTTATAATGGAATGCTACTGTGTGCTGTAAGAAATGACAGGTGGGATGTTTTCTGAAAAACCTGGGAAGACTTATATGAACTTATATGAATGCAAAGTGAAGTGAGCAGAACCAAAACAGAGTACACAGTAACAAT
The DNA here is from genome assembly GCF_016433145.1 of Gracilinanus agilis. Classification (NCBI taxonomy): domain Eukaryota; kingdom Metazoa; phylum Chordata; class Mammalia; order Didelphimorphia; family Didelphidae; genus Gracilinanus; species Gracilinanus agilis. The sequence continues at coordinate 408,496,080 of NC_058132.1, read as the reverse complement.
AATACTGTAACAATGGTCAACTGTGAAAGTCTTAGCTACTCCAATACAATGATCCAAGATAATTCCAAAGTACTTTGGTGAAAAATGTGGTCTACCTCCAAAGTGAGAACTGATAAACTTTGACTGTAGATTGAAGCATTCTTTTCTCATTTTTGTTTTTGTTTTTTGGCAACATAGCTACTATGGAAATGTTTTGCATGCCATCATGAATATCATTGGTATCATATTGCTTGACTTCTCAGTGGGAATTGAAGAGGAGGGACAGGTGAGAAAGAATCTGAAACTGAAAATTTTAATATATGAATGTTAAAAATAATAAGAAGAAATTAAGAAAAAATAATGGATGGCCCTTTGTCTGGGAATAAGGATGGATATGCTGGGAGATGAAGATGATGAAAACTCAAAGGACATCAATAAAAACTTTTTTTAAAAAAATAGGAGGGGGCAGCAGGGTAGCTCAGTGGAGTGAGAGTCAGGCCTAGAGACAGGAGGTCCTAGGTTCAAACCCGGCCTCAGCCACTTCCCAGCTGTGTGACCCTGGGCAAGTCACTTGACCCCCATTGCCCACCCTTACCAATCTTCCACCTATGAGACAATACACCGAAGTACAAGGGTTTAAAAAAAATAGGAAATAATCCATTTTAATCCCTCATAAACAAATGACCACTCAGCTTCTAATTAAGCTCTCTAGTAGGAGCAGCTAGGTGACTCAATAGGCAAACAACCAAACTTGGAGATAGGAGGTCTGGTGTTCAAATTTTACTTCAGACACTAACTAGCTATTGTTAAAAAGAAATGAAAGCCCTTCTAATATCTCTCTCTCTCTCTCTCTCTCTCTCTCTCTCTCTATATATATATATATATATATATATATATATATATATATATATATATCTCCTTTAGATCTTCCTCTAGATCTTGGAGGATGGATGGTATGTAGATCTAAGAGACAGTATGAATGGAGGAGGGATCAGGTGTCCAAGGACTAAGCTGACTATAGATGGTGAGGGAGGAAACACACACTCCTCTCACAATAGCTGCTAATGTAATTTTGCCTCTCCTCCCAGATAGGCTTGCTTGATTAAGCCTGTCAGTTGCTTCCTTCTAACAGTTGCCCAGGTTGGGAACCCCTGAGAGATTTGGTGGATGATTAACCTCTCTAGGTCCCAACCTGAATTTGGATAAATTGTTGATAGGCTATTGGAAACATTGTTATCTGACTGAGTATTGAATCTCCCTTTCCCAAGGGCTTCGTAGAATAACCACTTAGAAAAGGTACTTGTTGGTAAATCATTCTTTTGAAACTATTAATGGGGAAAGGAAAATAAGGTAATAGGTTTGAGGATCTGTGAATCCTATTGCTATTTGTTGGCTACTAAACTAATTTTTGATCAAGTCTGGAGATTGCTAGGCTGGTAGAAACTGGAGGTCTTCACCCTCTCACTAACTCTGACCTGACCTGGCCACAGCCAAGCCAGAGATTAGGAAAGGCTATTGATGTTGATGTTGATAGATGATCTATATACTCTCTCAGCTCTGCTATCAATGGTGTTGATTAAACACTAACTCTCTCTCTGAGTCAGGTACAGGTTACAGGTTTCAGGACTACCCTTTCCACCCTTCACCTCCCTCTGTTCCAGTTCTTGCTCCAAAGAAGCCTGCTCAAATCTCAGCTCTGAGCTTTGAGCTCCCAACTGTTGTTCCTTGGGTGGTATTTATAGGGTGGAGCCAACTGATTTTTGCCCCTAGCTCACAGCACCTGGGAACTTTGGGAAGCTCTCAACTGCCATCCCTGTCAATCAAGGTGTCATCCATCTTATCCCAGATAATGATTTTAACACTATGTGACTTTGAGCAAGTTACTTAACCCCACCTGCCTAGCCCTTACTGCTCTTCTGCCTTGGAACTAATACTTAGTATTGATTCTAAGATAGGAGTAAGGTTTTTTTCATCTCTAGTAAAGAGAAATCCACCACCTTCAAGGAATTCATTCCACTTTTAAATAGCTCTGATTATATAGGAAAATGTTTTTGCTTCCAGATGATTACACTGTTAATTCCATAATAGATTTTACATCATTATTATTGCTCTTTAGGACTTGGACAACCTTTGCTCTATTGTTTATTTCTTCCTCTTATGTTTCTTGTACAATTAGAATTTAAACGTTTTTCTGTATCAGTTTTATATAAGTAGTGTGAGGTTGCTTCACCCTAACTTTGAATTTCTTAGAAGCACTTAGCTGTGCCTACTAAGAGAAAAACTCAATCTTGTCTTCCCCTATATCTAGCTACCTAAAGCTGGGCACTTATAGCTATATCTGACTTTGTTTTTAGCAAAGAGGACATTCTTATATTTCCATATAGTGACTTAACTAACATTTATATAGCTTTTTAAAGTTAACAAAGCATTTTACAAACTTAATCTCATTTTATCTTCCAAAAAACCCTGAAAGGTAGGTGTTATTATTAATATCTTTATTTTACAGATGAAGAAACTAAGGCAGACAAAAGTTAAATGATTTATCCAAAGTCACATAGCTAGTAGTATCTGAGGGTAGATTTGAATTTAAATATTTGTAACTCTAAGTCCAGCAATCTATCCATTATGTCATCAGTTGAAGTCCTACTTTGTGTTGTAGGTTTTCTTGTTTTCTTTATTCTGACCCTGTTTTGCCTTGCTGACTGGTTCTTCATTTTTCTCAGTTACTGCTGCCAGGAAGGCCTGTTGAGTGGTTAGTTATCTGTATAGACTGCTGTTCCTCAAACTCCATTATTGATTATCACCATCAGATTCTGCAAGCCCTTTTCAGTCTGGGATTATAATTCTTGATCTGTGGCCCAGATGGTTCTGTTGTTTCCCTGTACATTTTGTAGCAGATCCAAGATGGTCGCAACCCCAACATACCTTTTAAAAATGATTTTTGCTGTCCATTTTTATTAACAAGTTATAACTACTTTATTGTATTGACATATTTACAAAATATCACAAACTTAAGCACTTGATGAGATTCAAGGCGAGACAGCAAGAGTTGTATCCAGGCAACTCAAAGCATAAGGAAAAGTGATTGGTAATTTGATAGCCTTGACTTAAGTCTTTGGTGTTAGAAATGCATGTGAATATATAGCATTTAACTTTTCAATGCAAGACATTCAACACAGACCAAAAAAAAAGTGAAACTAATATATTATGAAAAAGGGGGCCTCAACATGGCTTTAATACCTTCTCTACTAGGCAAGTTTCCGGGCCAGCAAGATGAAAAGAGAATAGAGGCTGGTTTTAAGGAAATGGGTCAACTTTTCCAAAAGAAGTCCATGCTAAGTCATGGGACCTATATGTTATGTGGCTCCCTCTACCACAATACTCTGCTGAGAGGGAAACAAAAGGCATACCATAAATCCATGGTGGTGGCTGATGCTACATTAGGCTTTACAGAACATGATATATGAAAAAGCTTTATTTTACTTAACATTACTCATCAACATTATGAGCTTTGGAATTTCTAATACTGTTCTTTCAGTAGTTTGCTAATTTTTGGCATTTGTCATTGATTGCTTATTCTTGCTTTTATCTTCTGAACTTACCTATTTAAAATTTTTGTCCAACAAGTCCCCTGTATATACATTACCATTCTCCTTAGACTACCTTCCTTTTTCTTCTTTTATAAGAATCATTTAGCTTTGTTTCTTCAGAATTTGATTCTATAGAGCATCCCATTCATCTTGGATAGACTTTCTCTATAGAATTTTATTCCATGTAATAATTAATGTCCATTCTTTTTCTGAACCTTTCCAGAACTCCTTCTCTAAAACTTGGCATAAATGCCAGAATAGGAATAGCTTTCTTCTTCTCATAAATTTTAAGGTGCGTTTCCCCTGCTAAGGTTCCCAAAAATTTCCACCACTATAACCAGTTTTTCCTTGTTGGTGAGGATCAAGTCCTGAATAGAAGTCCCCT
>NC_058132.1:408461403-408482688 GCF_016433145.1 Gracilinanus agilis | reverse complement strand
CCCAAAGTTATTAATGAATAAAGAAAGTACGATATTATATAAAAGGTTCCACACTCATAGTCCTCCATCCCTGCAAAGAAATAATAGAAATTGTCTTTTCATACCTCTTCTTTGGGGTCAAATTTGATAAATGTCAAAGCATTTGATTTGTATTGTTTTGTCATTCTTGTTCTTTCTGTCATTTATATCACTGGAGTCATTGAGTATATTGCTTTTCTGGTTCTGCTTACTTCACTTTGTATCAGTTCATATGTTTTTCCATACTTTTTTCTATTCATGATATTCACTTTTTCATAACACAGAAATATTCTATTACATTTAGGTTCCACAATTTGCTTAGCATTTCCCCAGTCGATGAGCATCTACTTTGTTTCTAGTTCAATCTAAGTATCAATTCACTATTATTTTAATTTCTGTTTTCTCTGTTAAAATCTCATTCCTTTTCCACATCTTCTCTCCCTCTTTTAAGTTTTACACATTTACTCTAATTCAGCTGAGAAAATTTTAGCTCATTGAGTCTAGCTAGCAATAAGGATTGAGATATATTCATATATGAATCTGATTCACAAGGCCCCATTTTCATTTCTATGAGTGTATGACCCATGTATTTTTCTAAACTCTTTGTATTAAGGATGAGAATTCTGAAGTCTCCTCAATTGGGGACTTAAGGACATAATGGTAGATCTTCAAAGAATTATTAGGAGTCTTTAAGATTGCATAACAATTCTTTTTTTAAAATGCCTCCATTTTAAGGGGAGCACCTACCACCCACAGACAAATTTTTTTAAGGATAAGTTTATGTGCCCGAGTTTGCACAATGATGAACAGCCACTTGCTCATTAGCATATGTGCCCCCCTCCCATCTTTGCTCTCATTTGCACTGTGTAAAAAGCTTCTAACAGCTCCCTTTTCCTCTCTGTTCAAACAAACAATAGCCTTTGTGGCAAAGAAGGAAATTTGTAGCAGGTGAAAGCTTAGTTTTAATGATGCTGAGAGGAAATTGTCTTTTGACTTGAAATATGGGGCAAAAAACCCCCTCTAAATCCCCTTTAATTTCTCATTCCTCACAATCATTTATTAGGGTTTGCCAAACCTTTACCTCTGAAACACAGAATCCTTGAAAGAAGTTCAGAAACTAACCTTTTACTTGTATGCAGCCTATTAGCAAGAGGAAAAAATGCTTTTTCTCCTTGACAGTGCAGTTTTTTGTTTTTTGTTTTTTGTTTTTTTCATCCCCAGAACATGAAATAGAGACACAAAAGTGTTGGACTTGGAGGCAGCATTCAATGATATTTTCATATTTTCTTGGTGAAAAATAAATCTAATTTGTAATGTGTGAAAAGCATTTGACTTGTTTATTTCTATAAACGTGGTAGAGGAGCTGTCAGCAATGGACAAGTTGCTTGGATCACAATACTGTGAATTCTGATAAACCATCTCTGTTCCCTAGGGTTATTTGAACTGTTTCATTTAATTGGTGATGGAGGAGGGACCTCTATGTGATTGCCTTTGCAAGGTTCTGGCCTTTACCTTAACAAGTTCATGACAAAGGATTTATAAAAACATAATGGAAACATTGCCTGACAAACTCAATTTCCCTCCGATATTCAGCCTCATAGAGTAAGAGCCAAGTATCATGGGGGATAGAGGAGTGGATATGGAAGGGCAGGGAATGATTCTCTCTTTTCCCACCATTCAGAATTATTTAAGCATTCCAATCCAGAAGCAGCCTCAAAGAAAGAGAGGCTAGATGCACTGGGGTAGAGATGGGAGTAGAAGATACAATGAACTTATTTTCAACCAAAGGGGTCCAAAAGATAAGGTAATTGGTACTTGTCATACCCAAAGTCAGCTTCATCCACCTTCAGAAGCAATACTCAAGGCTTTGGTTTACATTCTTCCTTCAGGGACATAACCTACTGTAGTAGAAATAACCCTGAAATTGGGGTTGAAAAACTGAATTCATGAATTGTTTCTGTCCCTTACTAACTGAATAGCCTTGAGTCAGAAATTTGCCCCTCTGTACTCAAGTTTACTCATCTATAAAATGAAGATAATACTAAACCTATTCAAATTAAAGAATGGTTGTAAAAATTCAAGGGGTTGATGCATTTAAAAGCATTTGTAAAATGTTCCAACCAATTCCACTGACTCCTTAGAAAATTCTAGAGTTATTAAATAAACCCTGGATTCATTTACTTCTCTTATTTGGGCATGCATTCAGTTTATAGCCATAAGCTTTATCCCAGGTCAACAAGATCCCCTGAATTTTCCAACCAAAATAAATATATTACATGTATAAATAGGTCAAGGTTATTATATTTGAAAATCTTATTAACACTATTGTTCTTTCAGGTTTTTAGGTCTTATTTATACACATGAATTAATATGCACATATAAATGTACATAAATTTATATTTTATTTCTCTATATACATTTTATGTATATTTATATAATATATAAGTATAGACATATATACATTTACATAAATATAAATATATGACAATTCATTAGACTCTAAATTCTCTAAATCAAATTTGTACTTTAAAGTAAATCTTATTTCCTTCAAAGTTAATAATCCCTTTGAGTGGTTTTATATTTAGTCTAAAGATACTGGCATTCTGCAATATATCTTCAAAGCTTCAAAATTATCAACTAACACAAAGTGAAATAAGCAGAACCAGCGAAACAGTGTATAACAGAAATATTATATGATGACCAACTGTGGACTAAAATATTATCAGCAAAACAAGATTCTAAGATGACCCCAAAAAACTCATAAAAACAAAAACAAAAACCAAACAACCCTGCTATCCACAGTCAAAGAAGAAACTGTTGGAATCTGATTGTAAATCAAAGCACACCATCCTTCACTTCATTTCCTTCATGAGTTTCTTATTATATATGTGATAATTGTCTTTAGTCATGACATGGGGAATATGAAAATATGTATTGCAGGAAAGTATTGATATAATCTATATCAGACTATTTACCACCTTGGGGTGGGAAGAGAAAGGGAGAGAATTTGAATCACAAAATATCAGAAAACAATTGTTAAAAATTATTTCTACATGTAATTGAAGAAATTCAATAAAAAGAGACCAAAAAATATAAACTCCCTGAAGCTAAAGACAATTTGCTTATATTTACATCTGCATTAGGTTTGCACAATGCTTGGAACAGTCATCACTCATTAAATATTTTATTCATTTCTTCATTCATTCAAGGCCTAAAGCTCTCAGCATTGTCATGTATACATTTAACTCTCCACTTGTACCAAAAAGGTAATCTTATTCTATTAGATAGCCTTCATGAGCTCCCCAACTCTTCCTTAAGTCAATTTAACATTACATCCAACTTCATCTTTCCTTGATCTCATCCCCTCCCATTTTCTTTAGGAGTTTTCCCCTTCTGTCATCCTCTTTCTTATTATCCCCTAATTTTCAAATTCCTTTGATCTACAGATTCCTTTCCTACTGCTTGCAATTTTGCCCAAATCTACACCATCCTTAAGAATCCTTCATTTGGGCTTCCCATTATACCAAACCACTTACTGACCTCTATCTTCCCTTTTACAGCCAAATTACCAGAAAATCTGTCTATACTCATCTCCACCTTTTCTCCACATACTCTTTTCTCAGATCTTTGTACTTTGGCTTCTTATCTCATCACTCAATTGCAACTGCTTTCTCCAAAATCACCAATGATTTCTTTATTGCCAAATGATCTTTTTCTCAGTCCTTAGCCTTTTTGATCTCTCTGTGGAATCTGACACTAATCCACTTCCTAGATCCTCTCTTTTTCTATTGGTTTTTAAGACCCTACTTTGTCCTGATTCCTTCCTAACTGAAATATATTTAACTTTCTAGGTATATTTTGTTTATGCCCAGTAGAATAAACATACTTCTTAAAATTAGGGGCTGGTTTTTGTCTTTGTATCCCTGGTGACAAGGAGTTATCATCAAATTGCATACCTTTGGACCCAACTATAGCACTACCTTATCAAACATGTAAAGGTGTTTAATAAAGGTTTATTGAGTTATTGAATTTTAAATCCATTCATAGAAATGTTTATTAAATGTGATTAATTGTTAAAGCAGAAAGACCTGGGACATAGAACAGATAAATATTGATAGACATGGGAAGTAAGGTTTGGTAAGATATAGAATATTGACTTCTGGTGGGGAAAGGTACAACCAGGCAAGTCACTGGAAGCAAAGGAGTTAGATATCAGGGGAGAGAGAATGCTAAAAAGTGGGAGGAAAGTTTCTAAGAGGAAATGTTGTGAGGGAACAGAAGACCAACTTTATTGGCTTGGCAGATTTGTATTAACCTGATCCTGGTACCACATTTAACAAATGGTTTTCCATTTGATTTCCTCATCACTCTGAGGCTCAGCTACTTTCCCCGGGCAAATGAGATCTTAGAACTTATTTGCATAGCTAACAAATCACTATTTTAGTCCTCACGAAAATGTCTTCTGTGAAGTGGCTATAGCTTGCTTCTGAAGGAACTGGCCAACAAACATTTCCACATTCCTAAACTGAAATGTGCACCAATCATCTCCCTAACCTTGTGCCAGTTGCCTAAGAGCCATCCAACAAATGAATTTAAGGAGCACCAGACCTAGTTCCTGTTAAGGTTGGGGAAAGTTGTGGATCTAAATCTAAAAGCTAATTTGCATAAACTGTTTCAGAGCAGACCAAACAGTGTTGTTATTGTTGAGTGTTCCCTCTATTCAGATTTGTTCTTCTGACTAGACTTTGGAATCACACTCTTTTCCCATGGCCAACAAGTAAACAGTCTGCAAATAAGGACAGAATCAGGCTGGTCATATTCCTCCTCTATACTACTATCCTTCTACCCATATCTGAGAGCAAGACCTTCTGATATATCCAATGTCCTCCCAGTTCTGATCTTGCTGAGAAGCAATATGTTAAACAAAAAAATAGAAGAGTCTACAGAATACATTTTCCTCTCTGAAATGAAGATAACAGAGCATGAAAATGCAAACCACTAGGCCAGAAGAAGATTCCTGTTAAACCCTGAGCAGAAATTTAAACTTATCTCTATGAAACTCTTGGTGGAATTCATCTTTTGCTTTGATAATTAATTTATTCAACAAATACATATTAAGTACCTACTATGCTGCAGGCACCACACTGCACAATGGTGATACAAAGACAAAAAAGAAGAAGTCTTTGCCCTCAAGGATCTTCTTTCCTTTCCTTTCCTTTCCTTTCCTTTCCTTTTCTTTTCTTTTCTTTTCTTTTCTTTTCTTTTCTTTTCTTTTCTTTTCTTTTCTTTTCTTTCTTTTCTTTTCTTTTCTTTTCTTTTCTTCTCTTTTTTTCTTTTCTTTTCTTTTTTTAACCATTACCTTCAGTCTTAGAATCAATACTAAGAATCGGTTTCAAGGCAGAAAAATGACAAGGGCTAGGCAATGGGAGTCAAGTGACTTGCCCAGGGTCCCATAGCTAGGAAGTGTCTGAAGCTTTCCCACCTTCAGGCTTGGCTTTCTATCCACTGAGCCACCTATTTGCACACAGGATCTTAGCTTATTAATAGCATAATTAGGAGATTTAGAGAAGCATAGGTACATAGAAAACAAAATACAAAATATATAAAAGTGGTAGTGAGAAAGGCACTAGCAAGAGAATGGGCCCCCTATATTGAGTGGAAGTTAAGTTCAGCCTTGAAGTACACTAAGAGCCTGAGGTGAGAAGCAAATGTATTCGAGGCTTGGGAATGGAACAGAAATGGCAGATGGGATGGTCAATGTGGGAAACTGCAAAATGGCCAGAGTTTACCTGGAATGCAGAAGTAGTGAAGAAGAGTAATGTAAAAAAGGCAGACTGGAGCTAGATTCTGACAGATTTTATAAAGAAGGATGCTCTTACATTAAGGCTCCACCTCTCAACCGTCATAATAATAATGATGGTGAAAGAAGAAAATGGCAAATTTTAGAGAAGCTGTAGGAAAATAGGCAAAGTAATCAAGTGAATTGGTTTAGCCATTCTAGAAAGCAATTTGAAATTATACTCAGAAATTTACTAAACTGTGTGCTCTTTGAGCCAAATATACCATCATAAGGCCTTATAACTCCATAGAGCAAGCAAAGAAAGTACAGTAAAAAGTACTAAATAAGTACACAAATGTTTAAGGCAACTTTTTTCATAGTAGCCAATGGGATGTCTTCCTTTTGGGGAATGGCTATACAAATTATGGTGTATCAATGCAATGGAATATTAGAGTGCCATAAGAAATGATGAAATGAGGGCAGCTAGGAGTCTCAATGGATAGAGAGTCAAATATGGAGATGGGAGGTCCTGGGTTCAAATCTGGATTCAGACATTTTCTAGTTGTGTGACCCCAGGCAAGTCATTTAACTCCAGTTGTCTAGTCCTTATTGTTCTTTTGCCTTGGAACTAATATGTGCTACTGAGTCTAAGACAGAAGGTATGGGGCTTTTTAAATGATAAAATGGACAATTTCAGGAGAAATTGGGAGGAACCTAATGGATGGATACAGAGGAAAATGAGTAGAACTGGGAGAATAAATTATACAATGATAATATTATAATGAAACCAGTTTTGAAAGAGTTTAATACTCTGATCAAGTACACTGAGAAACCACAAGTTCAGTATGAATGAAACATACCACTCCTCATGATATGGATCTGGAGAAATAACTTGCCTAGATTTGGAGTACAGGGTTTGGTTTGTAGTCTGTGATAGAATTTGAAGTATAAAAGTTAATAGATTATCGAAGAGTTATAGATCACAAACTGATTATAACTTTATAATGAATAGTATATAATTAAGATAATATAATTAATAATAATTTATAACTAGCTTGCAATGCTTGTACAGGACTTTGAATTCATTGGCAGAGGGTAGAAAGAGCCTACAGTTGAGATTGGTCTGCCTGCCTCAAGTTCCTCCTTACTTCAATACATCATCCATTCAAATACTAAAATGATTTTCCTAAAGTACAGGTCCAACCATGTCACCACCCCCTCTCTCCCTGGCCGGCCCCCACCTACTCCATAAACTCCAAGAGTTCCCATTGCCTCCAGAAAAAAATACAAAATTCTCTTTGGGGCATTCAAAGTCCTTCATAGCCTAGCATCTTCCTACCTCTTCAGTCTTCTTACACCTTACTCCCCAACAGAAAATCTTCAATCGAGCAACACTGGCCTCCAGATTATTCTAAATATTCTATCTCTCAACTTTGAGCATTTTCTCTGGTTGTCCCTCCATGCCTAGAATGTTCTCCCTCCTCCTTTCTACCTATTGATTCACCTGACTTCCTTTAAGTTTCAACTAAAATCCTTTCTTTTACTGGAAACCATCCCTAACCTCTCTCAATTCTAGTGTCTTCCTTCTCAATTATTTCCTATTTATTCTGTATAAAGTTGATGTTGTGTATATTTGTTTGCATGTTGTCTTCCCCTCTTCTCAGATTATAAATTCCTTGAGGGTAGGGATTATCTTTTGACTCTTTTTGTGTCCCTAGCACTCAGCACAGTGCTTGGTACATAGTGGTCACTTAATAAGTAGTGATTGAAAAATAGATAGATAGATAGATAGATAGATAGATAGATAGATAGATAGATAGATAGATAGATAGATAGATAGATAGAAAAATAATTACTTGGGGTCCTGAGAAAGTAACTTGCCCACAGTCACACAATTAATGTGTAGTAGAACAAACTCAGCTCTGGATTTAGGCAGTTCTCTAATCAAATGCCACAGTTACAGTAACTCACCCATGGTTACATGTTGTTCTTCAGTCATTTCAATCATGTCCAACTCTACTAGACTCCATTTCGAGTTTCCTTGGCAAAGATATTGGAATGGTTTGCCATTTCCTTCTCCAGCTCTCATTTTACAGGTGAGGAAACTAAGGCAAACAGGGTTAAGTGACTTGCCCAGGGTCACACAGCTAGTCCATGTCTGAGGTCAGATTTAAATTCAGGAAGACTAGTCTTCTTGATTGTAGCACTGAGCCACCTAACTGGTGTCACATAGTAAATGGTAGTAAAGGCAGGATGTGAGCCTAAGTCTTCCTAACTCCAAATGCAAAAATACCTATTATACTATATTGCTTCTTCCTATGTGAGACATTAAGCTTAGCATCTACAATCATATATTTAAAACTGAAAGGAACCACAAAGACATCTAATCAATCCTCTAAGTTTACAGATAAGGAAACTGAGACTCAGAATAGTTCAGTGATGACCAAGCTCATATAGGTAGTATATGAACCTGGGATTCTGAATCACCTCTTCTACCTCAAAATCTAATACTCTTTCTGTTTTGTTCTGATGCTGCCTGTGACATACTGGTTAGTGTACCCAAGTTGGAGAAGGAGATCTGGTCCAAATTCAACCTCTAACAAGTACTGACTGCATGACTATGAGATTTACCTTTGCATTTCAAGACAACTCTCTAAGACAAAAATGTATAGGTCTTCGAGTTGCTTGATAGAGTTAAGTCTCACACTCACTAAATCACAAGCTTTTGATATATCAACTATTTGCTCTACCTCTTCAAAAAATACTTACTTCTCATTCAATAAAAGGCATGAAGAGATGGCTGTTGTTTAATTGTTTTTCAGCTGTTTCCAACTCTTCATGACTCCATTTGGGATTTCCTTGGCAAAGATATTGGAGCAGTTGACCATTTCCTTCTCCATATCATTATACAGATGAAGACTATGAAGCAAAGAGAATTAAGTGACTTGCCCAGGGTCATATAACTACTAAGTGTCTGAAGCTGGATTTGAACTCAGATCTTCCTCACTCTAAGCCCAGAGCTCTATCCATTGCTCCACCTAGCTGCCCAAGTTAATGTGTAAAGATGTGTGCCCCTTTACATGTGCCCTGGTTCCATGTGTTCACTACTTCTGTTGACTCTTGCCACATATGGTATGTGTTTTGTGGGAATACTGCCAGGTTCATTCAGGAAATGTTTTTCCTGTTTCTTTTCTTATTATGATATTTCATTAAATGGTGTAATTAATTACGCTCTCTGGCTTACTAAGATCATAAGTTCATATATTTAGAGCTAGAAGGTACCTTAGAGGCTATGGAGTTCACCCACCCCATTTTACAAATGAGGAAATCCAGGTAAAGAGAGTGATTTCCCCAGTGTTATATAGCTTGTAGGGCAGCTGGGTGGCTCAGTGGATTGAGAGCCAGGCCTAGAGACTGGAGGTCCTAGGTTCAAGTCCAGCCTCAGACACTTCCAGCTGTGTGACCTTGGGCAAGTCACTTGACCCCTATCCCCACCCTTACCACTCCTGGGCTAAGGACGGTCCCTAGCCTAGATGAAAAAGGAGGAGGGTTGGGCGTGGGGCTAGCAACCCCACCCTGTAAAAACTACATCTGCTAAAGAAACTGCAACCTAAAGTAGGGGCAGCTGGGCTAGCTCAGTGCATTGAGAGCCAGGCCTAGAGACGAAAGGTCCTAGGTTCAAATCCGGGCTCAGACTTCCTGGGTGACCCTGAGTGACCCATTGCCTACTGGTTGTGGCCCTATGCTCCTAGAATGGAGTCCCAGGATAAAAAAAAAACCAAAAATAAAAAAAAAAAAACAACTTTAAGGGTATGAAATCACTAAGAGAAAAAATGGATTAAATAGTATTTATTCAGTACTATATACAGTCATAGTTTTATTTGTGTTTTAAAATTTATTTTATTCCTAAATCTTCAAGATTAAGTTAATTTAAACTGCCTTTCACAGTAGAAAGTAACATTAGTTCCTGAATGGATAGATAATGTACCAGAATAATATAATACAGTATAGTATTTTTAGTTTAAATTTCATTTTTAGTCAAGGCCTTGAAGACACAGAGAAAAAGACTTTGTAATCATTGCAACTACTGTTCAGCTGTAGTCACATTCCAGGATAACTGTTAACCTTTGCAAAAACAATGAAGTTAAGACTATCTGAGCCAAAATGGAGTTTTGTTGGTGATGGCGGCCTGTGTGACCTGCTTCTCAACATTGCTGGGCAGTTACTACAGCATGGTGACTTTATGTGCCTATAAAGAAAAACTTATCCATGAATTATTGTCCAAAGAAACTCTGATTCCTAAAGCGTCCCATGGTTGGTTTCAACTTGGCCTTATATATGAGTTTGTGCATATCTTTAGGTCAGCACTCCAGGAAAACTGGTCCAAAATAGTCACAATTTGTTTTCAGTGTTCCAGGAAGAGCTCCTACTACTCTCTGTCTGCCTATGGGTGACAGGAAGGATTATGTGAAACTGGACTGAGCTGGTCAAGTTTCAATGTGCCAGGAACTGAAAAGAATAGGCCCTAGACTCATATGGCTAGGATCATAACTGAAGTTGTATTTTGGTCCCTCTCTAATACTGAGTGATACCTAATATGGGGAAAAAAAAGCAATTCCTGCTCACTCTTTTTTTTCATGCAATAATCTTCAGAGATTACATATTAACAAGATGAAAATAGCTAATAGTTATATAGTATCTTAAAATTTACAAAGTCTGTTATAGATATTACCTTAGTTGATGGAGAATAGTTGTCTTTTATTACTCTTTTTAAAAAATAAAGATATCTTTATTTCCATCTTTGATTCAGTGTTCTACCTAAGGACCTTTTTCTCTCTCTTTCCTCATCCAATTTTCTGAAATAAAGACAAAATTGTTCACCTTTACTATGTATACATAAAGTGGTTGTCTACGCCTCAATTTCCCCATCTATAAGATGGAACTTGTTTCAAACAGAACTGGTCTGAGGATCAAGTGAGATAATGTACATAAAGCATTTTGTAAAGTCCAGATTTCTTATTAATAAATAGATGTTCCCATTATATAGATGTTCTCTTCATCATACCTTTAAGAATTTTAATTTTCTCTGGTATATCTGATTTCTGTTCTCCACATTCAATAACCAAGCAAGCTAAGATGGATAGCCATCAAATTTTATGGCATCAACTTAAAATTGAAGGTAAATAGTTAGGAAAACAAATTCCCCCTAGGTTTTATCCGACAGCCAAGGAGGGATAAGGGGAAAATAAGAAATTTAATCCTGGATAAATGAAAGTGACTCCCACCCCCAATTGTGGATGCAGAAAGGTGGGAAAAGACCTACAAAGCCGTGCCCCACCATCCACTCTTCCACAGAATCCTTTTCTCTGCTTGTTCTCTACATTGTCAGCAAATGTTTATTGAGGGCATTCCTCCTGGACTCCCTACCAGTGTCTTCCTAAGCTCCCCATCAATCTCTTCACTATTACCATTGTTACTTCTTCCACTTGGGAAAGATAGAAAATCTCCTACCACCACCACCGTGGCTTCCCACTTGGTTTCTCCCCCAGTTTTTTTCTCAGAAATATGTGAAAAGTTAAGAACAAAGCCACGAGAACCTCAGGATCTCTGGCTTGTCTGCCCATCCTTCTAGTTGTGGGTCACCACGTTTCCATGGCAATATCTCTAGTGGGAGAGGCTAGTCCTAGTCAATGGGTACATATGCATATGATGATATGATGTGATATGACATGGTATAAATCAATATACAAAATAATGACAAAATATAACATGATATGATACAATATGACATAATATAATTTCATCTATTTTTATAAATCCACATATCAGGTACTTATGTATACATATAAATACAAGGTAATTGGGGGTCACTAACAGCTGAAGGAATCAGGGCAGGTCACTTGTAGGAGAGGGCATTTGAATTGAGCTCCATCTAAAAATAAAGAGCAGAGAGAAAAGTGAGCACTTCAGTGTTTGCTGCTATCTAGCCCTGCCTTCTCTCCTGAGTCTCAGACTTTCATTTTCAACCCACTGATGCCTCAGAATCATCATTTTGAGAATTGAGATTATTCTTTTCCCAAAACATTCCTCTTTTTCCAGAATAAAGTATTTGTCAGAGGCATAACCGTTCACCCAGTCTATGGCTCATTCTATTAAATCCCCTCCTTCATACGAAATGCCTTTGTGAAGGAGTTAGTCAGATAACTCTTTTTATTCCATTTTTATGGGGGGAAATCATATAGTGGCCTACAGAGCAGAGTTTGGTGCATTGGATTCTCTTATAATGATCTCAAGGAGAGGGGGGAACTCTAATTAGATTAGATTGTGCCTCTATTGTCTATTGTATATTGTCAATGATGGCAGAGGCAGCTAGGTGGTATGATACATAGAATACTGGACCTGGAGTCAAAAAGACGCAAATTAAATCCAGACTCAGACACCTCCTAGTTGTCTCTGTGAGCCTAGGTAATCATTTAACCTCTTTCTGACTCAGCTTTCCTATATATAAAATGGGGAGCATCTGTCTCCTTGAGTTGTAGTGAGGTTCTAATGAGAACTAGTATTTGTAAAGTGCTTTACAAACCTTAAAGCAGGGGCCGGCAACCTTTTTGGCTGTGAGAGCCATAAATGCCACATTTTTAAAAATGTAATTTTATGAGAGCCGTACAATGCTCACAGTGCGCGCTCCTGTAAACAGCGCCTGAAAAAAATTGACTTTTATAGCCCCTGCAGAAAGAGCCATACCTTGCCGACCCCTGCCTTAAAGTGTTATCCTTAAAGGTAGTATTATATAAATGCTAGCTAATATCAATGGAAATCTTTTAATGGATACAAGAGATCAAAGAACTGGTGTAAACAAAGACTATTCAAGAACAAATAATCCATGAAATCCCCAATAAGAAAATGTTTCCAACTTCATCTTGTATGAAACAATATGTACTTGACTTCATTTAGTTAGCTTTTCTACCTCTCTGGAACTATGATTAATCTTCTTTATTTGATGGACTTCAAAGACTCTGGATTGACACATGAAACATGCATAACAAGAGGTAACACTTAGATTTTACTAGCAGGTAATCAGAAGCAACAAAAAGATGTGTTTAGAACTGAATTTACCCAATTCAGTACTTCAGTTTAGTCAGTAAAAAAAAGTCTTTCTGTTATAACCCACTGCTAAGAGACAGGCAAAGGCCTCATTAATGAAAGCAAAACAACAAGCCTTGGCATTATTGACCAGATGAAACCCTGAAGATCTATATATTTCAAAAGGATGTGAAACTAAAAGGAATACATATCATCACCACTCTTTATCCTAGCATGTCCATTCCTTTACCAAAGTTGAGAGAAAATACTGTTGCTCCATCTGTGGGCTTGAAGCATAAACACTTCTTAATAATGAAAACTAATTTTTTTAAAGAATTACTAAACCTCTCTGTGACTCCTTTTCCACTCTGTCAATTGATCAATAAACATTAATTAAGCATCTACTATAAACTAAGTCTTGGAGAAAGGTAAAAGATCATCTCTGTCCTTGAGGAGCTTACAGTCTAAGAGAGGAGACAACCTGTAAATAGCTCTGTACAAACCAACTATATACAGGATAAAATAGAAATAATCATCTAAGAGAAGGCACTCAAATTAAGAGGGATCAGGAAAAGCTTCCTGTAGAAGTAGGACTTGAAGGAAGTCAATGAAGCCAAGAAGTAGAGATGTGTAAGGGAAGCATTCCAGGCCTGGAGGACAGCCACTGAAAACACACAAAGAAGGTAAAGGAGTGGCTTTGAGGATGATAATGAAGAAGCCAATACCACTGATCAGAGGGTAGGGGGAGGAATGGGTCAAGATAGGGCATGGATTAGAGATGGGAGTGCTAGGCAGCATGGACCTCATGGAAATGGAAGCATGTTCAAGGGAAAGAGTTTGAGGTCTCATTTTTAGAGGAGTTTTTTTAGGGGGTATTAACTGTGCCATCTTGAGGTTAGTTCATTAGCAAACCCAAATCATTTCAAAGTTGTCAGTACAACTTTAAAGTGAACATGTCCACATCTTCTCAAAATTATTTTGGCAATCTGCTGGTCTTTACTGAGGAAGTCTGGAATTTCTCTAGGATTTCTATATCACAAGACCAAAGGGCCCTGACAACAGTGCCTAGATGGCTTCCACTGATTTAGCATATATTATTAGGATGGAGATTTTGGCTAATATATGATATAATTTGAAAATTATGATCCTTTGATCTTTGGGACAGTTTGCATATGACTTCCAGGTTTCCCTTTTGCAGTGTTATTTCTTGCTTTGATCCTTCATACTAGCTACTTATAAACTTAGCACACTGACTAGAAAGGGGAGAAGTGGGGGGCAGTTGGGTGACCCAGTAGATTGAGAGTCAGGCTCAGAGATGGGAGGTCCTGGGTCTGGCCTCAGACACTTCCTAGCTGTGTGACTCTGAGCAAGTCACTTGCCTAGCCCTTACCACTCTTCTGCCTTAGAACCAATACACAGTATTGATTCTAAGATGGAAGGTAAGGGTTTAAAAAAAAAAAAAGAAAGGAGAGAATTGGTCGGGGGGACCAGAACAAGATCAATTTTAACACAAGAAGAGAGTATATGTAGTAAATTTCTAAGATAATATATAAGTGCCTAGTAAAGGGGTAAGAAAAGTTTTCCATGGTCTACAGTTTGTTTTCTACAATGCTTCTGTGATCTTTAATTAAAATTAATTTATTCACAGGTAGTGGAGTTCATTGTGTCAAGCAACTAGTCTCTCATGTTTGTCTAAGAACCTTGGTCTAACTCAGTGGTTCCCAAAATTTTTTGGTCTACTTCCCCCTTTCCAGAAAAAATATTACTTAGCCCCCTGGAAATGAATTTTTTTTAATTTTAATAGCAATTAATTGGAAAGATAAATGCACCTGTGGCCATCACTGTCCTCCTGGATCACTGCAGCACCCACCAGGGGGATCACTGCTAACTTAAGAAATGTAAATACTGGGGGCAGCTGGGTAGCTCAATGGACTGAGAGCCAGGACTAGAGACGAGAGGTCCTAGGTTCAAATCTGGTCTTGAACACTTCCTAGATGTGTGACCCTGAGCAAGTCATTTAACCCCATTTGCCTAGCCCTTACCACTCTTCTGTCTTGGAACTATTACACAGTATTGATTCTAAGATGGAAGGAAAGGGTTTAAAAAAATACCATCTGGATGCTCAAGAATAAAGTAATAAGAAGTTTATTCTTGGTAACTAGGAACTCATTAAAAATCTTCTTTACTTATTTTTATAAGGCTTTATAAATATATTAAAAATATAGTAATAGTACCTTTCCACTGCTCTCCTCTTAACAAAAAATTTTGAAAGAAAAAATTCTCATAACAAAAATACAAAATAGAGCAAACAAATTCCTACATCAGACATGTTCAAGAGTGTATTTCTCAATCCACATTTAAGTCCATCTTCTCTAAGGGGAACTTAGTCATGTTAGTCTACTTATGTTGAAGGTGTGAGATGCACCTGGAACATGCCATGAGTTTCTCTTCCATAAAATCAAGTTTAGATTAATAGCCCCAGGATATTTAGGAATTAAAGGTGGGGGGGTGCAGGGAAGTAGGAAAACTAACTGCCTATATATTGCCCCTGGAAACTGCATTGCTCCTAGAAAAATAATGCTGGGTATATCAACCAGGGGAAGCATGTGAAAGATGTACCCAACAGCCAACAGACTGTATTTATACCATATGCCCTTTCCTCTGCTTCAGAGCCACTGGGGCATTTCTGAAGTGTGGCCCTTGATTTTTTCTATTACCTGGTTTTAATTAACTGATTGAAGACCCTTTGTCTGGTTGGTGATGTCAACTGTGAAGGCTCTGAATAGAAGGCATCCTGGCAACATTTCTTGGAAGGAGAGCCTTCTGAATGGGCCTGATGAGCAGAGGATAGAAGGTTGCAAGGAATGTTTCCTCTTTAATCCCACATTTAATCACTGGAGCTGAGAACAATAGATAGCTCCTCTAGCTTCCCTGAGCATGATTCCTTTGGCCTGTCCAGTCAGTCTGCCTTTGGTAGCCTTACAAGGAGATTTCACCTCCACACCCTGAACAGAAGATTCACTTCACACATGGTATTGAAATGGAACAGCCTGAACTTCGGATCTCTTGACCACAGATGGGGGGATGTGGAAGTGGGAAAGAGTGGCTCATGCTTCACATGCATCTGTAATGATAAGTAATTTAGAATAACTGCAGGAATTAGGATAAGGCAAGTAGCCAACTCTTGGGGAGTCTTTCTCTTTTTCTCTGTTCAAATATATATATATATATATATATATATGTATGTATGTACATGTATATGTATATGAATATGTGAGCTCTGAGGTATAAATGCTCACACTGAAAATTTAATAATCAGCTCTCTTGAGCTGGTACAAGCTGCCTCCCACACAACCCTGACTCCATTATGAATTTCTGTGCAGCAGAGTGTAGTAGTAGGTGGGAAGCCAGACTGCTAAGAATGTGGAAGTGAGTAACAGCTGAATCTAGGTATTTCTTTTTAGGAATTTGAAAGTGAAAAAGAGGAAAGAGCTAGGATGATAACTTGAGAGTGTGGCAGCAAAGGTGTTTTTTTTAAGGGATAACATTTGTATATAGCAAAGAATCAATTGATAGGGAGAGACTGAAAACAAAAAAGGGAATGTCTAATTAATGGGGCAAGTTCCTGGGAGATCTTAGCAAAGAAGAGGCCATTAAGTCCAATCTCTTTATTGACGATGACGATAATGAAACTGAAGCCCAGAGAGATTAAAGTGGCTTGTCCAAGGTCACATAAATAATAAGCATTAGAGGTACAAAAGAAATAGCTTTTCAGAAGAATTTTAAATGCCAGTTGAGAATGAAGAGACATGGGTCAGCATTTGGGAGTGGAGGGAAGGCAGAGAGAGTTATCTATTCTTCAATTGCTATAGCAAAATTGCATCTGATACTCAAACCATCAGCAATCACAGAATCAGAGTTGTAAGAAACTTCAAAGGAACTTCATCCAGTCCAATATGTACCTGAACAGGAATCTCAGACAGGCAGTCATTTAGACTCTCCTTGAAGACCTCCAGTAAAGGAGAATCCACTCTCTTCCCCCCAAAATCTGGCCCACCTTTATGGAATTCCTACACAATCAAAATGGAAGCTGAGCTTCTCTGATTCATATATAGCTAAGCTAAATCATGAAATGGTACTTAGTTTGCCCATAGGATAGATTCATTACCCCACATCTTCCTAATTCTTTTGGAGGATGTGAGAACAAAGGCTCAGACAGAGAAAAGAGAAGGACCTTCTCCTTTTGGGAGAAAGGAGAAGAGGGGTGAAGATCTGAAGATTAGAGATGAGAAATAGAGGAAGAAGCTCATAGTAGATAACCTGGATTTTTTTTCATTAAAATAAGAAGAGAAGTCAAAGAGAAGACAATGTTGTAGATCAGTAGTGAAAGAAAAAGATGTAGAAATTAATTAGTTAACTATGGGGTCAAGGCTACTAAAGTAGGAACATGAGACAAAAACAAGAGAAAAAAATCAGTTCATGTCTAACTCTTCTTGACCCCTTTTTAGGTATTCTTAGCATCAATATTAGGGTGGTTTGCCATTTATTTCTCCAGCTCATTTTACAGATGAGGAAACCGAGACAAATAGTATTAAAAGACTTGCCTGGAGCCTCAGACACTTCCCAGCTGTGTGACCCTAGGCAAGTCACTTGACCCCCATTGCCTACCCTTACCACTCTTCCACCTATAAGTCAATATACAGAAATTAAGGGTTTAAAATAAAAAAAAAAAGACTTGCCTGGGGTCACACAGCTAGTAACTACCTAAAGCCAGATTTGAACCCATCTTCCTGACAACAAGCCTGGCACTCTATCCATTGCACCACCTAGCTACCCAGTGACAATGAACTGAGAGGATAAAGAACAATTGAGAAATTGGAGGTTGTAGTAAAGATGAAAAATAATTTTAGAATAAATGAGAAAGAGGAAATTATGGAGACATGAGAGAAAGAGCAATAAGTCCTGCAGAAAGTAGTCAGAGATATAATTTCTTTGAGAAAGAGCCAAATTTCCATGTGCACAGCAAGAAAAACATGAGAAAAGGAGAGACTGAGACTTGTAGATAGTAAAACTGAAATTCTAGTGACTACAATGAAAAAGAAGACCAGAAAAACAAAGGAAGGAGGTTTTTCCTTTCCTTTTTCAATGGAAACCTTGGAGGGAGAGAAAATACATTTTTCACCCAAAATGTAATTAACTTTTTAAAAATAAAATTAAAACACTGGGGATAGCAGATGTTGTAAGAAGCCTGAACCAACACCTTGAAAGATAGTAGAGGATGTCACATCCAGAAAACTTCACACACACACACACCCCACATTTTGGTAAATCTGTGGTTTTATCAATGTATGTAATACCACCAAAAGTGCAGATCAGAACCCAAGTCACACCTTTTAATCTTGTACAATTATTATCCATGTTCTCCCCTAAGTCCTCCATGGGGGAAATCTATTTGTTGTGTCAAGGGCTTTCCCCCTAAGTTTCCTAACATAACTGGAGTAGCAATACAACACATTGCTTATCCTCTAGCGTCCCTTCTCTCTTCTATGCCCAGCTCACCACCTGATCTTATATATCTGAAGATATCTTTTTTGCAATTTCTTGAACACAATTAATTGTGGTTAATAGGCTACAATTTTTAAAGCTATCAAAAATCTCTCCATTTCCTTTTAGCTGAGCCACAATTTTGATACCCTGGAGCTGGTATAATTCTATTACTTTACCCAAATAAAATTACCAGAAGAATATTAATATGCAAAAGATAACAAAAAAACTCATAACCATTAAAGGACTTCAACAGATGCAGTCTCTCTCACTATTCCAATCTTTAAAAGTCCAAGCTAAAATCATTGTCCATATGCATCTGTCCAATACATATGCATTAATAGGCTGTACCATCCAACTTGCATGTCATAGTCTATAGAGTTCACATTCTTTATCAATTTGACTTTTCCTGTGTGGATTGTCAGGTCAAACTAAAACAGTTGTGCTTCATTTAGGTGGTTCTTTAGTGTTCCAGGACTTGATGCAATCATCACAATGTTACTTGCAAACAGCAACATCTGTTGAACTTCATCATCTATAGGAAATTCTTTTTCATTTGGACTCTTAGCTGAATATCTTCCCTGATATTGACTCCAAGATGGAGGTAAGGGTTTTTAAAAAATATTAAGTGCTCATGGATAGGCTGAACCAATATAACAATATAACAAAAATGGCAATTCTATTTAAATTAATTTACTTATTCAGTGCCGTACCATACTGCCAAAAATTGTTTTATAGAGCTGGAAAAATAACGACAAAATTCATCTGGAAGGACAAAAGGTCAGGAATATCAAAGTGAATCAACAAAAAAAAAAAACGTGAAGGAGGGTAGTACCAGATCTCAAACTGTTTTACAAAGCAATAATAACCAAAACAATCTAGTATTGCCTAAGATATGGAGTGGTAGATGAGTAGAATAGATTAGGTACACAATAGCTAATAATAAATGACCACAGTATTTAGTGTTTGACAAATCAAAAAAGATCCAAACTTATGGGACAAGAACTCACTATATGACAGAAACCATAGGGAAAACTAAAAAATAGTACAGCAAAGACTGGTAGACCAAGTTAAGGTCAACATGGGCACATCTTTTAGACATAAAGAGTGATACCATAAGCAAATTAAGGGAGCATAAGATAATATACCTGTCAGTTCTATAGATAAGGGAAGAATTTACAAACAAACAAGAAGTAGAAAGCAATATGATATTAAATTGAAAAACTTTTGTACAAAAATAAAACCAATGCAACTAAGGTTAGAAGGAAAAGAAAACACTGTAGGGGTGAATTTTATAAGTATCTCTGATTTATCATGCAGTTGGATCTAATTTCTCAAATATCTAAAGGATTAAGTCAAATTGATATGTATAGGCAGCTTTTAGATGAAGAAATAAAAGCTATTTGTAGACACACAAAAAAGGTCTAAATCACTAATGATTAGAGAATTACAAATTAAAACAACTCTCAGGTACTACTTCATATTTATCAGATTGGCTAATCTGACAGAAAAGGAAAATGATAAATGTCAGAAAGGACATGGGAAAATTGTGACAGTAATGCATTGTTGGTGGGGTTGTGATCTGATTCAACCATTCTGGAGAGTTATTTGGAACTATGGTCAAATAGCTATAAAACTGTGCATACACTCGTTGATCCAGCAATACCACTACTAGATCTATATCCTAAAGAGAATTTTTTAAAAACTTGGGGGAAGGACTATTTATATAAAACTATTTATAATGGCTCTTTTTGTGATAGCAAAGAAATGGAAATTGAGGGGAGGTCTGTCAGTTGGAGAATGGCTGAACAAGTTTTGGTATATGATTGTAATGGAATTCTACTGTGCAAATAAGAAATAATGAGCAGGAGGGTTTCAGAAAAACCTGGAAAGACATACATGAACTGATGGAAAGTGAAGTGAGCAAGAACTCTGTACTTAGTAAAAGCAATATTATTCAATGAACAAATATGAATGACTTAGCTATTTTCAGCAATATAGTGATCCAAAACAATATCAAAGACTCATGATGAAAAATGCCATCTGCCTCTAGAAAAAGAATGGGTGGAGTTTGAATGCAGATCAAAGTATATTGTATTTCATTTACTTTATTTGAGACCTCTTATACAAAAAGACTAAATGGGAAAATATTTTATATGACTGTACATGTACAATCTCTATCAGATTGCTTACTTCAGTAAGAGAGGAAGATAGAAATTGTGTGGGGGGCGAGAATCTGGAACTCAAATTTTTAAAAAAGCAAATGTTAAAAGATTTTACATGTGATTGGAGAAAAAATGAAATATTATTAAAAGAAAAAATTACAAGAATACATTGGCTATAAAATATCATTTGTTATATCCCTGTCTGTGCTCATCTGTTTTTTTAATATTACAAAGATTCTCTTAATAAGTGTATATATGGAGGGCAGCTGGGTGGCTCAGTGGATTGAGAGTCAGGCTCAGAGATGGGAGGTTCTGGGTTCAAATCTGATCTCAGACACTTTCTAGCTGAGTGACCCTGGACAACTCAATTAACCCCCATTGCCTAACCCTTACCTCTCTTCTGCCTTAGAACCAATACCCAGTATTGATTCTAAAATGGAAGGTAAGGGTTTAAAAAAAAAGTGTATATATGTGTATATAGGTATATTTCTTATAAAGATTTTGTAGAAATGAGAAAGTATATAGCTCTAAATTTATGGTTGTTTTTTATTACATCTTTTTGGCAGTAATCCTTAAACTGATAAGTTCACAAATATAAGCCCAAAACAAAAATATCATTTATGACTTTTTCCAATTTTTGAGTACTTCTCTTTCTCTTAGATTTCTTAAGAATTGATCTATTGGTTCTTGGGGGCA
>NC_058132.1:408437472-408458372 GCF_016433145.1 Gracilinanus agilis | reverse complement strand
GGATGAAAAAGGAGGAGGGTTGGGCGTGGGGCTAGCAACCCCACCCTGTAAAAACTACATCTGCTAAAGAAACTGCAACCTAAAGTAGGGGCAGCTGGGCTAGCTCAGTGCATTGAGAGCCAGGCCTAGAGACGAAAGGTCCTAGGTTCAAATCCGGGCTCAGACTTCCTGGGTGACCCTGAGTGACCCATTGCCTACTGGTTGTGGCCCTATGCTCCTAGAATGGAGTCCCAGGATAAAAAAAAAACCAAAAATAAAAAAAAAAAAACAACTTTAAGGGTATGAAATCACTAAGAGAAAAAATGGATTAAATAGTATTTATTCAGTACTATATACAGTCATAGTTTTATTTGTGTTTTAAAATTTATTTTATTCCTAAATCTTCAAGATTAAGTTAATTTAAACTGCCTTTCACAGTAGAAAGTAACATTAGTTCCTGAATGGATAGATAATGTACCAGAATAATATAATACAGTATAGTATTTTTAGTTTAAATTTCATTTTTAGTCAAGGCCTTGAAGACACAGAGAAAAAGACTTTGTAATCATTGCAACTACTGTTCAGCTGTAGTCACATTCCAGGATAACTGTTAACCTTTGCAAAAACAATGAAGTTAAGACTATCTGAGCCAAAATGGAGTTTTGTTGGTGATGGCGGCCTGTGTGACCTGCTTCTCAACATTGCTGGGCAGTTACTACAGCATGGTGACTTTATGTGCCTATAAAGAAAAACTTATCCATGAATTATTGTCCAAAGAAACTCTGATTCCTAAAGCGTCCCATGGTTGGTTTCAACTTGGCCTTATATATGAGTTTGTGCATATCTTTAGGTCAGCACTCCAGGAAAACTGGTCCAAAATAGTCACAATTTGTTTTCAGTGTTCCAGGAAGAGCTCCTACTACTCTCTGTCTGCCTATGGGTGACAGGAAGGATTATGTGAAACTGGACTGAGCTGGTCAAGTTTCAATGTGCCAGGAACTGAAAAGAATAGGCCCTAGACTCATATGGCTAGGATCATAACTGAAGTTGTATTTTGGTCCCTCTCTAATACTGAGTGATACCTAATATGGGGAAAAAAAAGCAATTCCTGCTCACTC
Organism: Gracilinanus agilis; assembly: GCF_016433145.1. NCBI lineage: Eukaryota > Metazoa > Chordata > Mammalia > Didelphimorphia > Didelphidae > Gracilinanus > Gracilinanus agilis. The sequence continues at coordinate 408,457,275 of NC_058132.1, read as the reverse complement.
TTTTTTTTCATGCAATAATCTTCAGAGATTACATATTAACAAGATGAAAATAGCTAATAGTTATATAGTATCTTAAAATTTACAAAGTCTGTTATAGATATTACCTTAGTTGATGGAGAATAGTTGTCTTTTATTACTCTTTTTAAAAAATAAAGATATCTTTATTTCCATCTTTGATTCAGTGTTCTACCTAAGGACCTTTTTCTCTCTCTTTCCTCATCCAATTTTCTGAAATAAAGACAAAATTGTTCACCTTTACTATGTATACATAAAGTGGTTGTCTACGCCTCAATTTCCCCATCTATAAGATGGAACTTGTTTCAAACAGAACTGGTCTGAGGATCAAGTGAGATAATGTACATAAAGCATTTTGTAAAGTCCAGATTTCTTATTAATAAATAGATGTTCCCATTATATAGATGTTCTCTTCATCATACCTTTAAGAATTTTAATTTTCTCTGGTATATCTGATTTCTGTTCTCCACATTCAATAACCAAGCAAGCTAAGATGGATAGCCATCAAATTTTATGGCATCAACTTAAAATTGAAGGTAAATAGTTAGGAAAACAAATTCCCCCTAGGTTTTATCCGACAGCCAAGGAGGGATAAGGGGAAAATAAGAAATTTAATCCTGGATAAATGAAAGTGACTCCCACCCCCAATTGTGGATGCAGAAAGGTGGGAAAAGACCTACAAAGCCGTGCCCCACCATCCACTCTTCCACAGAATCCTTTTCTCTGCTTGTTCTCTACATTGTCAGCAAATGTTTATTGAGGGCATTCCTCCTGGACTCCCTACCAGTGTCTTCCTAAGCTCCCCATCAATCTCTTCACTATTACCATTGTTACTTCTTCCACTTGGGAAAGATAGAAAATCTCCTACCACCACCACCGTGGCTTCCCACTTGGTTTCTCCCCCAGTTTTTTTCTCAGAAATATGTGAAAAGTTAAGAACAAAGCCACGAGAACCTCAGGATCTCTGGCTTGTCTGCCCATCCTTCTAGTTGTGGGTCACCACGTTTCCATGGCAATATCTCTAGTGGGAGAGGCTAGTCCTAGTCAATGGGTACATATGCATATGATGATATGATGTGATATGACATGGTATAAATCAATATACAAAATAATGACAAAATATAACATGATATGATACAATATGACATAATATAATTTCATCTATTTTTATAAATCCACATATCAGGTACTTATGTATACATATAAATACAAGGTAATTGGGGGTCACTAACAGCTGAAGGAATCAGGGCAGGTCACTTGTAGGAGAGGGCATTTGAATTGAGCTCCATCTAAAAATAAAGAGCAGAGAGAAAAGTGAGCACTTCAGTGTTTGCTGCTATCTAGCCCTGCCTTCTCTCCTGAGTCTCAGACTTTCATTTTCAACCCACTGATGCCTCAGAATCATCATTTTGAGAATTGAGATTATTCTTTTCCCAAAACATTCCTCTTTTTCCAGAATAAAGTATTTGTCAGAGGCATAACCGTTCACCCAGTCTATGGCTCATTCTATTAAATCCCCTCCTTCATACGAAATGCCTTTGTGAAGGAGTTAGTCAGATAACTCTTTTTATTCCATTTTTATGGGGGGAAATCATATAGTGGCCTACAGAGCAGAGTTTGGTGCATTGGATTCTCTTATAATGATCTCAAGGAGAGGGGGGAACTCTAATTAGATTAGATTGTGCCTCTATTGTCTATTGTATATTGTCAATGATGGCAGAGGCAGCTAGGTGGTATGATACATAGAATACTGGACCTGGAGTCAAAAAGACGCAAATTAAATCCAGACTCAGACACCTCCTAGTTGTCTCTGTGAGCCTAGGTAATCATTTAACCTCTTTCTGACTCAGCTTTCCTATATATAAAATGGGGAGCATCTGTCTCCTTGAGTTGTAGTGAGGTTCTAATGAGAACTAGTATTTGTAAAGTGCTTTACAAACCTTAAAGCAGGGGCCGGCAACCTTTTTGGCTGTGAGAGCCATAAATGCCACATTTTTAAAAATGTAATTTTATGAGAGCCGTACAATGCTCACAGTGCGCGCTCCTGTAAACAGCGCCTGAAAAAAATTGACTTTTATAGCCCCTGCAGAAAGAGCCATACCTTGCCGACCCCTGCCTTAAAGTGTTATCCTTAAAGGTAGTATTATATAAATGCTAGCTAATATCAATGGAAATCTTTTAATGGATACAAGAGATCAAAGAACTGGTGTAAACAAAGACTATTCAAGAACAAATAATCCATGAAATCCCCAATAAGAAAATGTTTCCAACTTCATCTTGTATGAAACAATATGTACTTGACTTCATTTAGTTAGCTTTTCTACCTCTCTGGAACTATGATTAATCTTCTTTATTTGATGGACTTCAAAGACTCTGGATTGACACATGAAACATGCATAACAAGAGGTAACACTTAGATTTTACTAGCAGGTAATCAGAAGCAACAAAAAGATGTGTTTAGAACTGAATTTACCCAATTCAGTACTTCAGTTTAGTCAGTAAAAAAAAGTCTTTCTGTTATAACCCACTGCTAAGAGACAGGCAAAGGCCTCATTAATGAAAGCAAAACAACAAGCCTTGGCATTATTGACCAGATGAAACCCTGAAGATCTATATATTTCAAAAGGATGTGAAACTAAAAGGAATACATATCATCACCACTCTTTATCCTAGCATGTCCATTCCTTTACCAAAGTTGAGAGAAAATACTGTTGCTCCATCTGTGGGCTTGAAGCATAAACACTTCTTAATAATGAAAACTAATTTTTTTAAAGAATTACTAAACCTCTCTGTGACTCCTTTTCCACTCTGTCAATTGATCAATAAACATTAATTAAGCATCTACTATAAACTAAGTCTTGGAGAAAGGTAAAAGATCATCTCTGTCCTTGAGGAGCTTACAGTCTAAGAGAGGAGACAACCTGTAAATAGCTCTGTACAAACCAACTATATACAGGATAAAATAGAAATAATCATCTAAGAGAAGGCACTCAAATTAAGAGGGATCAGGAAAAGCTTCCTGTAGAAGTAGGACTTGAAGGAAGTCAATGAAGCCAAGAAGTAGAGATGTGTAAGGGAAGCATTCCAGGCCTGGAGGACAGCCACTGAAAACACACAAAGAAGGTAAAGGAGTGGCTTTGAGGATGATAATGAAGAAGCCAATACCACTGATCAGAGGGTAGGGGGAGGAATGGGTCAAGATAGGGCATGGATTAGAGATGGGAGTGCTAGGCAGCATGGACCTCATGGAAATGGAAGCATGTTCAAGGGAAAGAGTTTGAGGTCTCATTTTTAGAGGAGTTTTTTTAGGGGGTATTAACTGTGCCATCTTGAGGTTAGTTCATTAGCAAACCCAAATCATTTCAAAGTTGTCAGTACAACTTTAAAGTGAACATGTCCACATCTTCTCAAAATTATTTTGGCAATCTGCTGGTCTTTACTGAGGAAGTCTGGAATTTCTCTAGGATTTCTATATCACAAGACCAAAGGGCCCTGACAACAGTGCCTAGATGGCTTCCACTGATTTAGCATATATTATTAGGATGGAGATTTTGGCTAATATATGATATAATTTGAAAATTATGATCCTTTGATCTTTGGGACAGTTTGCATATGACTTCCAGGTTTCCCTTTTGCAGTGTTATTTCTTGCTTTGATCCTTCATACTAGCTACTTATAAACTTAGCACACTGACTAGAAAGGGGAGAAGTGGGGGGCAGTTGGGTGACCCAGTAGATTGAGAGTCAGGCTCAGAGATGGGAGGTCCTGGGTCTGGCCTCAGACACTTCCTAGCTGTGTGACTCTGAGCAAGTCACTTGCCTAGCCCTTACCACTCTTCTGCCTTAGAACCAATACACAGTATTGATTCTAAGATGGAAGGTAAGGGTTTAAAAAAAAAAAAAGAAAGGAGAGAATTGGTCGGGGGGACCAGAACAAGATCAATTTTAACACAAGAAGAGAGTATATGTAGTAAATTTCTAAGATAATATATAAGTGCCTAGTAAAGGGGTAAGAAAAGTTTTCCATGGTCTACAGTTTGTTTTCTACAATGCTTCTGTGATCTTTAATTAAAATTAATTTATTCACAGGTAGTGGAGTTCATTGTGTCAAGCAACTAGTCTCTCATGTTTGTCTAAGAACCTTGGTCTAACTCAGTGGTTCCCAAAATTTTTTGGTCTACTTCCCCCTTTCCAGAAAAAATATTACTTAGCCCCCTGGAAATGAATTTTTTTTAATTTTAATAGCAATTAATTGGAAAGATAAATGCACCTGTGGCCATCACTGTCCTCCTGGATCACTGCAGCACCCACCAGGGGGATCACTGCTAACTTAAGAAATGTAAATACTGGGGGCAGCTGGGTAGCTCAATGGACTGAGAGCCAGGACTAGAGACGAGAGGTCCTAGGTTCAAATCTGGTCTTGAACACTTCCTAGATGTGTGACCCTGAGCAAGTCATTTAACCCCATTTGCCTAGCCCTTACCACTCTTCTGTCTTGGAACTATTACACAGTATTGATTCTAAGATGGAAGGAAAGGGTTTAAAAAAATACCATCTGGATGCTCAAGAATAAAGTAATAAGAAGTTTATTCTTGGTAACTAGGAACTCATTAAAAATCTTCTTTACTTATTTTTATAAGGCTTTATAAATATATTAAAAATATAGTAATAGTACCTTTCCACTGCTCTCCTCTTAACAAAAAATTTTGAAAGAAAAAATTCTCATAACAAAAATACAAAATAGAGCAAACAAATTCCTACATCAGACATGTTCAAGAGTGTATTTCTCAATCCACATTTAAGTCCATCTTCTCTAAGGGGAACTTAGTCATGTTAGTCTACTTATGTTGAAGGTGTGAGATGCACCTGGAACATGCCATGAGTTTCTCTTCCATAAAATCAAGTTTAGATTAATAGCCCCAGGATATTTAGGAATTAAAGGTGGGGGGGTGCAGGGAAGTAGGAAAACTAACTGCCTATATATTGCCCCTGGAAACTGCATTGCTCCTAGAAAAATAATGCTGGGTATATCAACCAGGGGAAGCATGTGAAAGATGTACCCAACAGCCAACAGACTGTATTTATACCATATGCCCTTTCCTCTGCTTCAGAGCCACTGGGGCATTTCTGAAGTGTGGCCCTTGATTTTTTCTATTACCTGGTTTTAATTAACTGATTGAAGACCCTTTGTCTGGTTGGTGATGTCAACTGTGAAGGCTCTGAATAGAAGGCATCCTGGCAACATTTCTTGGAAGGAGAGCCTTCTGAATGGGCCTGATGAGCAGAGGATAGAAGGTTGCAAGGAATGTTTCCTCTTTAATCCCACATTTAATCACTGGAGCTGAGAACAATAGATAGCTCCTCTAGCTTCCCTGAGCATGATTCCTTTGGCCTGTCCAGTCAGTCTGCCTTTGGTAGCCTTACAAGGAGATTTCACCTCCACACCCTGAACAGAAGATTCACTTCACACATGGTATTGAAATGGAACAGCCTGAACTTCGGATCTCTTGACCACAGATGGGGGGATGTGGAAGTGGGAAAGAGTGGCTCATGCTTCACATGCATCTGTAATGATAAGTAATTTAGAATAACTGCAGGAATTAGGATAAGGCAAGTAGCCAACTCTTGGGGAGTCTTTCTCTTTTTCTCTGTTCAAATATATATATATATATATATATATATGTATGTATGTACATGTATATGTATATGAATATGTGAGCTCTGAGGTATAAATGCTCACACTGAAAATTTAATAATCAGCTCTCTTGAGCTGGTACAAGCTGCCTCCCACACAACCCTGACTCCATTATGAATTTCTGTGCAGCAGAGTGTAGTAGTAGGTGGGAAGCCAGACTGCTAAGAATGTGGAAGTGAGTAACAGCTGAATCTAGGTATTTCTTTTTAGGAATTTGAAAGTGAAAAAGAGGAAAGAGCTAGGATGATAACTTGAGAGTGTGGCAGCAAAGGTGTTTTTTTTAAGGGATAACATTTGTATATAGCAAAGAATCAATTGATAGGGAGAGACTGAAAACAAAAAAGGGAATGTCTAATTAATGGGGCAAGTTCCTGGGAGATCTTAGCAAAGAAGAGGCCATTAAGTCCAATCTCTTTATTGACGATGACGATAATGAAACTGAAGCCCAGAGAGATTAAAGTGGCTTGTCCAAGGTCACATAAATAATAAGCATTAGAGGTACAAAAGAAATAGCTTTTCAGAAGAATTTTAAATGCCAGTTGAGAATGAAGAGACATGGGTCAGCATTTGGGAGTGGAGGGAAGGCAGAGAGAGTTATCTATTCTTCAATTGCTATAGCAAAATTGCATCTGATACTCAAACCATCAGCAATCACAGAATCAGAGTTGTAAGAAACTTCAAAGGAACTTCATCCAGTCCAATATGTACCTGAACAGGAATCTCAGACAGGCAGTCATTTAGACTCTCCTTGAAGACCTCCAGTAAAGGAGAATCCACTCTCTTCCCCCCAAAATCTGGCCCACCTTTATGGAATTCCTACACAATCAAAATGGAAGCTGAGCTTCTCTGATTCATATATAGCTAAGCTAAATCATGAAATGGTACTTAGTTTGCCCATAGGATAGATTCATTACCCCACATCTTCCTAATTCTTTTGGAGGATGTGAGAACAAAGGCTCAGACAGAGAAAAGAGAAGGACCTTCTCCTTTTGGGAGAAAGGAGAAGAGGGGTGAAGATCTGAAGATTAGAGATGAGAAATAGAGGAAGAAGCTCATAGTAGATAACCTGGATTTTTTTTCATTAAAATAAGAAGAGAAGTCAAAGAGAAGACAATGTTGTAGATCAGTAGTGAAAGAAAAAGATGTAGAAATTAATTAGTTAACTATGGGGTCAAGGCTACTAAAGTAGGAACATGAGACAAAAACAAGAGAAAAAAATCAGTTCATGTCTAACTCTTCTTGACCCCTTTTTAGGTATTCTTAGCATCAATATTAGGGTGGTTTGCCATTTATTTCTCCAGCTCATTTTACAGATGAGGAAACCGAGACAAATAGTATTAAAAGACTTGCCTGGAGCCTCAGACACTTCCCAGCTGTGTGACCCTAGGCAAGTCACTTGACCCCCATTGCCTACCCTTACCACTCTTCCACCTATAAGTCAATATACAGAAATTAAGGGTTTAAAATAAAAAAAAAAGACTTGCCTGGGGTCACACAGCTAGTAACTACCTAAAGCCAGATTTGAACCCATCTTCCTGACAACAAGCCTGGCACTCTATCCATTGCACCACCTAGCTACCCAGTGACAATGAACTGAGAGGATAAAGAACAATTGAGAAATTGGAGGTTGTAGTAAAGATGAAAAATAATTTTAGAATAAATGAGAAAGAGGAAATTATGGAGACATGAGAGAAAGAGCAATAAGTCCTGCAGAAAGTAGTCAGAGATATAATTTCTTTGAGAAAGAGCCAAATTTCCATGTGCACAGCAAGAAAAACATGAGAAAAGGAGAGACTGAGACTTGTAGATAGTAAAACTGAAATTCTAGTGACTACAATGAAAAAGAAGACCAGAAAAACAAAGGAAGGAGGTTTTTCCTTTCCTTTTTCAATGGAAACCTTGGAGGGAGAGAAAATACATTTTTCACCCAAAATGTAATTAACTTTTTAAAAATAAAATTAAAACACTGGGGATAGCAGATGTTGTAAGAAGCCTGAACCAACACCTTGAAAGATAGTAGAGGATGTCACATCCAGAAAACTTCACACACACACACACCCCACATTTTGGTAAATCTGTGGTTTTATCAATGTATGTAATACCACCAAAAGTGCAGATCAGAACCCAAGTCACACCTTTTAATCTTGTACAATTATTATCCATGTTCTCCCCTAAGTCCTCCATGGGGGAAATCTATTTGTTGTGTCAAGGGCTTTCCCCCTAAGTTTCCTAACATAACTGGAGTAGCAATACAACACATTGCTTATCCTCTAGCGTCCCTTCTCTCTTCTATGCCCAGCTCACCACCTGATCTTATATATCTGAAGATATCTTTTTTGCAATTTCTTGAACACAATTAATTGTGGTTAATAGGCTACAATTTTTAAAGCTATCAAAAATCTCTCCATTTCCTTTTAGCTGAGCCACAATTTTGATACCCTGGAGCTGGTATAATTCTATTACTTTACCCAAATAAAATTACCAGAAGAATATTAATATGCAAAAGATAACAAAAAAACTCATAACCATTAAAGGACTTCAACAGATGCAGTCTCTCTCACTATTCCAATCTTTAAAAGTCCAAGCTAAAATCATTGTCCATATGCATCTGTCCAATACATATGCATTAATAGGCTGTACCATCCAACTTGCATGTCATAGTCTATAGAGTTCACATTCTTTATCAATTTGACTTTTCCTGTGTGGATTGTCAGGTCAAACTAAAACAGTTGTGCTTCATTTAGGTGGTTCTTTAGTGTTCCAGGACTTGATGCAATCATCACAATGTTACTTGCAAACAGCAACATCTGTTGAACTTCATCATCTATAGGAAATTCTTTTTCATTTGGACTCTTAGCTGAATATCTTCCCTGATATTGACTCCAAGATGGAGGTAAGGGTTTTTAAAAAATATTAAGTGCTCATGGATAGGCTGAACCAATATAACAATATAACAAAAATGGCAATTCTATTTAAATTAATTTACTTATTCAGTGCCGTACCATACTGCCAAAAATTGTTTTATAGAGCTGGAAAAATAACGACAAAATTCATCTGGAAGGACAAAAGGTCAGGAATATCAAAGTGAATCAACAAAAAAAAAAAACGTGAAGGAGGGTAGTACCAGATCTCAAACTGTTTTACAAAGCAATAATAACCAAAACAATCTAGTATTGCCTAAGATATGGAGTGGTAGATGAGTAGAATAGATTAGGTACACAATAGCTAATAATAAATGACCACAGTATTTAGTGTTTGACAAATCAAAAAAGATCCAAACTTATGGGACAAGAACTCACTATATGACAGAAACCATAGGGAAAACTAAAAAATAGTACAGCAAAGACTGGTAGACCAAGTTAAGGTCAACATGGGCACATCTTTTAGACATAAAGAGTGATACCATAAGCAAATTAAGGGAGCATAAGATAATATACCTGTCAGTTCTATAGATAAGGGAAGAATTTACAAACAAACAAGAAGTAGAAAGCAATATGATATTAAATTGAAAAACTTTTGTACAAAAATAAAACCAATGCAACTAAGGTTAGAAGGAAAAGAAAACACTGTAGGGGTGAATTTTATAAGTATCTCTGATTTATCATGCAGTTGGATCTAATTTCTCAAATATCTAAAGGATTAAGTCAAATTGATATGTATAGGCAGCTTTTAGATGAAGAAATAAAAGCTATTTGTAGACACACAAAAAAGGTCTAAATCACTAATGATTAGAGAATTACAAATTAAAACAACTCTCAGGTACTACTTCATATTTATCAGATTGGCTAATCTGACAGAAAAGGAAAATGATAAATGTCAGAAAGGACATGGGAAAATTGTGACAGTAATGCATTGTTGGTGGGGTTGTGATCTGATTCAACCATTCTGGAGAGTTATTTGGAACTATGGTCAAATAGCTATAAAACTGTGCATACACTCGTTGATCCAGCAATACCACTACTAGATCTATATCCTAAAGAGAATTTTTTAAAAACTTGGGGGAAGGACTATTTATATAAAACTATTTATAATGGCTCTTTTTGTGATAGCAAAGAAATGGAAATTGAGGGGAGGTCTGTCAGTTGGAGAATGGCTGAACAAGTTTTGGTATATGATTGTAATGGAATTCTACTGTGCAAATAAGAAATAATGAGCAGGAGGGTTTCAGAAAAACCTGGAAAGACATACATGAACTGATGGAAAGTGAAGTGAGCAAGAACTCTGTACTTAGTAAAAGCAATATTATTCAATGAACAAATATGAATGACTTAGCTATTTTCAGCAATATAGTGATCCAAAACAATATCAAAGACTCATGATGAAAAATGCCATCTGCCTCTAGAAAAAGAATGGGTGGAGTTTGAATGCAGATCAAAGTATATTGTATTTCATTTACTTTATTTGAGACCTCTTATACAAAAAGACTAAATGGGAAAATATTTTATATGACTGTACATGTACAATCTCTATCAGATTGCTTACTTCAGTAAGAGAGGAAGATAGAAATTGTGTGGGGGGCGAGAATCTGGAACTCAAATTTTTAAAAAAGCAAATGTTAAAAGATTTTACATGTGATTGGAGAAAAAATGAAATATTATTAAAAGAAAAAATTACAAGAATACATTGGCTATAAAATATCATTTGTTATATCCCTGTCTGTGCTCATCTGTTTTTTTAATATTACAAAGATTCTCTTAATAAGTGTATATATGGAGGGCAGCTGGGTGGCTCAGTGGATTGAGAGTCAGGCTCAGAGATGGGAGGTTCTGGGTTCAAATCTGATCTCAGACACTTTCTAGCTGAGTGACCCTGGACAACTCAATTAACCCCCATTGCCTAACCCTTACCTCTCTTCTGCCTTAGAACCAATACCCAGTATTGATTCTAAAATGGAAGGTAAGGGTTTAAAAAAAAAGTGTATATATGTGTATATAGGTATATTTCTTATAAAGATTTTGTAGAAATGAGAAAGTATATAGCTCTAAATTTATGGTTGTTTTTTATTACATCTTTTTGGCAGTAATCCTTAAACTGATAAGTTCACAAATATAAGCCCAAAACAAAAATATCATTTATGACTTTTTCCAATTTTTGAGTACTTCTCTTTCTCTTAGATTTCTTAAGAATTGATCTATTGGTTCTTGGGGGCAGCTGGGTAGCTCAGTGGATTGAGAGTCAGGCCTAGAGACGGGAGGTCCTAGGTTCAAATCTGACCTCAGACACTTCCCAGTTGTGTGACCCTGGGCAAGTCACTTGACCCCCATTGCCTACCCTTACCACTCTTCCACCTATGAACCACTACACAGAAGTTAAGGGTTTAAAAGAAAAAAAAACAAAACAAAAAAAAAAGAATTGATCTATTGATTCTCTCTAGTGTCCTTTGGATATACTTAATTTGGTCCAGCTGCTCTTTCAAATTTTATCTTAGGTGCATTTCTACTTCCTCATGAAGTACATGAAGGAATGTTATATTAGAGTCCAAATGTGTTCATACCATTGTCACTGATAAAGAAAATAGTTTGTTATAGAAATATTGGCAGAGTTTTTTCCCATTTTTCATCATTTGTTGTCCTCCTTCCTGTTTCTTCTTTGAATGCTGATGAGTAATATTAATTCTGTTTTGAACCAAGATTTCTACTAACTTATTTTTCTCTTTATTTCTCATCTTTCTTTTTGAAACCCAACACAATAATATCACCTTCCTCCTTGAGATTTTGTATATGTTCTAAACTTGTTTTTTCCTTGGCTACTATAATTCTCCACATGGTAAGAAGACTAAATGGTGTTTCCCCCCCCTTAGGGAATTTCTAGACTTTTCTGATTTCTTACTAATCATTATATTATCTCAAATTCTGAAAGAAATTATGACAATCTGCATCAATCTCTGTGATTTCTATTTTCTGTGTCAATACCTTACTAACTAGGTAGATTAAAGCTGTTCTAATTGTTCCCTGATCTCACTTTTATAGCTTCTATTTTAATGCTGATTTTAATTTTTTATTCTAATAATGATCTGACAGTTGGTTTGGAAATGACTCCTACTTCAGTAAGAAGTCATTTCTTGTCCTAAGATATAATCAAGTTCACCATTTTATGACATTATTCAGTGGAAGCCCATAACTTCCAACTTTTTGGACAAAGTATTCATAGAAGATAGGTTAAGGAAATCCTCATCTTCATTTCCTAATGCTGAACTACATTTTCCAACTTTTTTTACTATCTTTGCATCCATTCATCTTTGCACTGAAATCACCATCTTTTAACAGTTACATCCTTATTACGATGGCTTCAAATTGAAGTATGCATGTAATTCCATAGTCAATAAATCAACCAAAAGACATTTTTTAAAGTACTTACCATGTGTCAGTCATTGTATTTAGTACTGAGGGTAGAAAGCCAAAAGTAAAGCAGTCTCTATTCTTAGGGAATTTAAATTTTAAAGAGGGGAGGAACAACACGTGCATTTATGGAATTATATTTGAGACATATACAAAGCAGACTCCAGGTATCTGCTTGGAGCAAAATGCACTAGCCATTGAGGGGGAATCAAGAAAGATCTCTTGCAGAAACCAGAGATTCAAGAGGCAATGATAAGGAGAGAGTATATTCTAGATTTTTAGAGACAGTCAGTGCAAAAGTCCAGAGAGAGGAAATGGAATGTCAGTAGTATATGCCTGGGTTGTAGAATGGAATCTTGTAGTGTATAAGAAGGCAGGAAATGAAGCAAGAGACCATATTGTAAAAAAGCTTTAAGTCTCAATTGGAAGAGATTATATATATTTAATCTTTGAGTAATAGGGAGTCACTTATGTGGAATAGGGGTATGATATGGTCAGACTTGTGATTTAGGAAAATCACTTTCTTAGCTTGGTGGAAGATGTATTGGGGTGGGAAGAAAAGTTAGGAAGTTAACATAATAGGAAGTAGGAAGCTAACACAATAGTTCTTGTAAGAGGTGATGAGGAAGTTGGTGGCTGTACAAGTGGAGAGGACAAATGGGAAAAAATGTTGTAGAGATGGAAATGAGATTGGTTGCCTGACTGGAAGTGTGGCATGAAGGGGAATAAAGAATCAAGGATGACACCACACTGAAAATAACAATATTTTTTAGAATATTGAACTGATTTACCTTCCTACCTTTCCCTCCCCCAAATCTATCTTTTTATTCTTTCTGACTTTTTTATATTTTAAAACAAAAAGAAGAATTATATTAAATGAAAAAAGTTTAAATGTCACTTCATTTTTAAATTATTTAGCCACAATTGGGAGATATGTAATCATGGTGTTTTAAGCTTTATACTTTCTGTTTATAATTTCTAATATTTTCCATCTAGAATGTCCATAATAGTTGGTCTTGACTTTAAAAATACATCCCTCTTCTGTTTCACTAATGAAGTAAATTGTAAAATGTAGTATTAATCTGGAAGGGGTGTAGGAAAGGCTGTATTGTTGAGAAATTAGAAAATATTTCACTGAAATGCTAGAAATTGGAAGGAAATTAATTGAAGGAAAATTCATTGTTCACCTTATTTTCATAGTAAAAATTGTAGGAATGATTTATCCCTTCCAGCAGCACACTTAGGAGAAAAAGCTTAATACTTACAGGAGAGAAAAGCCACAGTGCCCTCTACAGATAGGAGCATGTTCAGTTCAAATTTCATTCATCTCCTTAAATACAGAAACATTTCAAATAATGAAGAAAGCAAAGGGTTAGAATAATTTCTTGTTTCAGAAATATTTTTCTACCTTTCAGTAGCAAATTAAAGGGAAATAATGATAAAACTCTATAAAGAAACATATAGAAGAATCTGAGGTCAGACATTGTTTTAAACTTCATAAAAGGCCTTAATGTGTTTGGTCCTCAGTAAATAGAGCTCAATATTCTGCCTCTCCTGCCAAATGTGAATGCTTGGTTAGATTGTTGGGGCTATGCAAGAAAAAGTGGAAGGAATTATCCTTTCATATGACCTACCTATAGCCATATTGGCATCATTGGAACTTAACACTGGTGGCAAAAATAAAGAGAAAGAGAGCCAAGCCTCCATTTCAAGAGAAAGCAGAGCAGAGGAAATGAGATATGTTTGCCAGGACTTCTGGCTTGCCAGGGACATTAGATGATGTAGACTGTAAGTTAGCAGCAATGAATTTTGTTCCTCTGCCAAATGGTGACCTGGCTTTCTCCACCTTTCTGAGGTTAGCTTTATGTCAGCATGAGAAGAAAATGAAAGTCTAGGGAGAGATCATCAATAACTAGAAATGTTATTGCTTATTCAGTATTTTCAGCATTGGTTCCAGTCAAACTGTGACAAGGATATTTTCTTGTCTAAGCTTTTCTATCTATACCATTTCTTTCCACTTAGCTCTTCATCAAACACATAATGTCTTTCCTGCTCATTCATTCCTTCCCCTTAGCAATTTGATTTAATTTAAAATTTAAAAAAAAAGGCATTTAAGAAATACTGTCCACATGCACTGTCCTAAAGACTGTGATAGGCTGTAGAAATAGACAGACAAAAAGGAAAAACAGTTCTTTCCCTGAAAGAGTTTAAGATCCCTTCAATCTCTGAAGTGAGTCAAAGGAAGGAAGGAAGGAAGGAAAGAAGGAAGAAGGGAAGGAAAGAAGGAAGAAAGGAAGGAAAGGAGGGAGGGAGGGAGGGAGGGAAGAACAGAGGAATGAATGAATGGAGGGAAGAAGGACAAAAGGAAGGAAGGAAACATTTAAGCACTACATTGAGCTAAGCACTTAACAAATATCTTATTTGATCCTCACAACAATCCTAGGAGGTACACAAAATTATGATCTTCATCTTATAATTGAGAAAATTGAGATAGACAGAAGTTAAATTACTTTCCTGGGGTCACACAGCTAATAAGTTTCTTAGGCTGGATTTGAATACAGGCCTTCCTGGCTCCAGACCCAGTTCTCTATCCACTGGGCCACCAAGCTGCTAGGAGAAGACCAAGGCAGAAATTCAGCAAAAGGATAGATGCATTCTCACTGTTGGAATGGGATATGAAATATGTTCAAGAAGCAGTTCATAAAATTCAGCTCTCTGACTCCCAACCATTTGGGGAGTAATCAAGAAAAATTAAAAACCTGCCAATTAATGACATCATCACAAAGTCCAGCACTTCTTACACATCACCTATAGTAGTGGTACTGAAGAAGGGAATGGCTTGTGTGTGTAGATGACTGACTTTTGAACAAAAAGACTTCAACAAAACAAAAGAATTTAAGATGTCCTGGACTAGTTGTTAAACAGCTAATGATTTAGGTTGATTGAATTTGTGTAATGGTTAATACCATATTCCTATGGAAGAAAACAAGATTGATTAAATCTATCTAGCCATAATTTACCACTTTGCACATATACTATAGGTATTGCAGTGGGGTCTATCACTTTCCAAAGACCAGTAAAGAAGATATGATTAAAGTGGAGTTATAAGATAGAGAGATGAGAAAGTAGAAATTTGAATTATCTGGAAGTGTTGGTGTACCTCGATGGCATAGTTGTCTTTGAGAAACTAAAAGCATAAGGAATGATTAATGAACAGGTTGGGTGGCTAAAGGAATGGCCTAAAGCTTTCCATTGACAAGTGGCTCTTTTATAGATTCTGTAAATCACAGAGTATTAAATCAAAGTGTAAACAACCAACCTAGAGAATATGGGCATACTCCTGCTTTGACCTTATACAAAGAAAGTTTGATTTTTTTTCTCTTTTTTATTATCATCTAGTTAGCTAAAGTTTTGTTTGTTCATTTTTTTAAACCAATTTTCAATTTTGTTTATAATTTTGTAATATTTTGTTTTCTGCTTTACCTTTCTCCTCTGGTTTTCAAGATTTCCTTTTGGTGCTTGTTTTGCTTTTATTTTCTCATATTTGTTTTTTGCATTTTTAATGCCACACTCAGTTTACTAAACCTTCCTTTTGTCTATTTTGCTAATGTGTATTTTCAAAAGCAATGTTATTTTTTTTCTTTGAGAACCACTTTTGCTACATCCCAGAAAGTATGTGTCTCATTGTTATAGGCCTTTTTCAAGTAGTTGTTAGTTATTTCCACAATTTATTTTTTGGCTCACTGCCCATTTAAGATACAATTAAGTCTCCATTTCAGTTTTTATCTTTTGTTTGTATCTCCTATCTTTTTTTAAATTGCATTTTGGTCTGCAAAGGATGGATTTAGTATTTTTAATTTCTCTTTTCCTTCTTTCCCTGACCATTTAAGCATGTGGTTAACTATTGAATGCTACTATTGGGCAGCTACATGGCATGGTGAATAGAGTATTGGACCTCTTATTGTAAGAAATTTTTTTTGTGATTCTCATTTCCAAAAAAGTTTTCCTTTAATTTTCCTCCTCAGTATTCTTGGCATTTCTAGTCTATACTTAATTCTATTCTCCAGTTCATGTCTTACTTGGCCTCCTTTCATTCTGTGTCCCTAATAAAAATAGATAATAGATAATAAAAATAATAAAGAAAGATTTTCTGGTGTATCCAATTTGAATTCCCTCTGTCTCATTTCCTTGGTGCTGTATTTGTGAAGCGTACTGTCTCCTTTTCTTTTTTCTGCTATACCTCATTCCTAGAAACACTAATTTATAGAGATAGTAATATTCAATTAAAGCAGTTTATGTGGTGAGAGGTCTAAGACATGAGACCCTAATCCTTTCTCCTTTCTTCATCAAGATCATTCTCAACTCCTAAAACTCCTAATTCTGCTTCTATGTCTCTTCTACTTTTTTGTCCATTGGAAACTCATATATTCCTTTCCTGAGGTGAAATACTATCTTTAAGGTACCACTTTTTCCTCAGAAAAGACTGTTTTCCCAAGCACCCTGCCACACCCCCAACAAAACCCATTATAACGCCCCTGTCTTTAATACAGACACATACCTCCTCCACATATGGGAATTTTCAGTAGTATTCTTTCCTTTCCCTTTCTGGGATGAGAAATCTCTCTATTCCACTTCCCCCTCCCACCATCTCCATTACTTTTATCCCATTTTCCCATAGCTTCCATGCTTGTTGAGAAACTAATAAAAATTGCTCTAACTTCTCCAATTCCTTATGCATTGGGTCAAGATTTCTCTCTATCTCTTACCTCCCTATCCCCATTTTCATAATTCTCCCTTGTATTATTCCTTCCACAAAAGATAAATGACTTATAAACAGTGTGTTTCAGTGAAAAGAATACAATAAAATGTTTGTAGTAAAAGACCAAACCTCAGCTTTGCCACTTACCTGTATGACTGTAAGAAAGTCTTTCAGCCTTAGTTTTCTTATCTGTAAAATGACAGGGTTAGAAAGATAACCTCTAGGTTTCTTTCCAACCCTGAATCTATGATGATATTGTATTTATAGAAGATCATCAATTAATTCAGTCTTTTCTCCTTTGATGCTATTTCTTTTAAGTATTCCTTAAATAACCTCTTAGGTCTTTTTTTTATTTCTGGGTATTCATTTTCTTCTTTATTTTACCACTCTGTTCAATTTCTTTTCTTTTTTCTTTAAACAATAGCTGATTGGTAGATCAGTAAGTATTTATTAAGTTTCTATTATGTTCCAGGCATTGTGCTAAGTGCTAGGCTTACAAAGAAAGGCGAAAGACAGTCCTGGACCTCAAAAAGGTTACAATTTATTGGAGTATAAGCTAGCAAATATGTACATATAGGTTATATGCAGCCAAAATAGGAAATAAATAGGGAAGGTATGAAAATTAAAGAGGATATTATAGAAAACCATAGCCCCTGACAAATATGGAAATATGTTTTGTTTGATAGCATACACCTACATAACCAATATCAAATTATTTACTATTTCAGGGAGAGGGAAAAGGAGGGAGTAAAGAAGCAAATAATGGAACTCAAAATGTTAAAAAACAAATGTTCAAGATTGTTTTTACATGTAAATGGAAAAAAAGAAAACAATTACTGAAAGGAAAAAAAAGGAACTGGTCCTTAAGGGAAAGGAAGGAACAAACGAATGAACAAACGTAGGAAGGAAAGAACCAAAGAAAAAAGAAATTAAGAACAATAGTCTTCCCCTAGTTTTTCCTGTTGGGATTGAGTTTTGAAACCTGAACAACTACAAGATGCATCAATATTACTGCCAGCTGTATCATTTAAGCCATTGATCCTTAAGTTTATCACACACACACACACACACACACACACACACACACACACACACACACACACACACACACACACAAAATATTTTTTCAGAGAAATATTGCCATCTAGTGGAAGAAAAAAATCTAATTTCTCAATATTTGATTCATCAGCAAATACCATGTTTCAAATTTACCATCCTAGATCTCTATATAATGATCTCTGGGGTTTTTATTTTAATTCATTTTGCTCAGGAAATCCATCCTTTTGCATTTCTAATGTTGGCTATGTGTATCTTTTCTCTTATTTTTAAATTAAACTTGCTAATTACTAATAATTGCACTAGGCTATTTAACAAAAGTTCTTGAATTTATTTCTTTTCCTTATATTGTTTCTACTTTCACCTTGTTTTACTTTTCTTCTACTTTCTCTTAGCTTATTTGTTACTTTCCTAAATTTTAAGTGCAATTTCAATTTATTAATTTTTCTCTTATTGATGAATTTGCTTCAGAGTACTTACTACTCTGACTACATTTCATCTATTTGAATAAGTAGCATTTATATTGTCATCATCTTTTATGAAAATCTATTAATAATTCTGGAATTTTCTCTTTCATTGCATTATTTTGATAATAATCAAGTCTATAGTACAATTCATATATTTAGAAACATTTATATTTGTTGTTGTTCTACAATTGTTTCAGTTGTGACTGGCTCTTCATGACCCCATTTGGAGTTTTCTTGGCAAAGATACTAGAGTGATTTGCCATTTACTCCTCCAGTTATTTTATAGATGAGGAAACTAAGTGATTTGCCCAGGGCCACATAGCTAGTAAGTGCCTGAAGATTTGAACTCAAATCTTCCTGACTCCAGATCCAATGCCCAATCTACTGCTCCACCTAGCTAACATATAAAATAGAGGTAAAGATAGAGATAGAGATATTCCTCTCTTTGGTACTGTTTACATCTCCTTATGAGATATTTGGACATGCCCACTTGATCCATTCTCAATTCAGTAAGAATAAACTGGTTGGCTTAGATTATTACAAGATAGAACTACTCTTTGTGTGAGGCCTATTTTAAAATGTGATCAGTTTTGCATAGTCAAAAACTTTTCATCTTTTTTTTTCTTTTTGGCAGATAGATCAGAAAGCCAAAGAGCTAAGAATGGACCAAGTTGGGGATGGAGGAGGAAAACTATGCACCAGCAGAGCCTCACTGAATACTTCTCAGGGGGCTATTACTAGGGCAGAGGTAAATGGGAGTTGCATATATTCTTATCTCAAGGTTCTTAAAAGGAATTCCAAGACTCTAGCCTTCTAGTCAGGCAATGGAATTTTTCCTAGACAATGTTGAGATGTTAAGATTTTTAGACTTTGTCCTTCTAGGCAAAGAAAGGAGAGTTACAATATGGCACTGACGTGGGACACTAGTATCTCCAAAGGAAAAAAAGATGAGCATCACACAGAAGAAAATGGAAAGACACATGGAGAGTGTGAGCTAGAAATAACATAAAACAAATAAGGGCATCTGAAAAACAAAAGTAACCAATATCACCAAGAAATTATTTGGGGGGGGGGGAAGGGGTAGCAGCTGGGTAGCTCAGTGGATTGAGAGCCAGGCCTAGAGACGGGAGGTCCTAGGTTCAAATCTGGCCTCAGACACTTCCCAGCTGTGTGATCCTGGGCAAGTCACTTGACCCCCATTGCCTAGCCCTTACCACTCTTCTGCCTTGGAGCCAATACACAGTATTGACTCCAAGACAGAAGGTAAGGGTTAAAAAAAAGAAGAAGAAATTATTTGGAGACAGCTAGGTAGCACAGTGTATAGAGCATCAGGCCTGGTTGTGTGACCCTGGGCAAGTCACTTAGCCCCAATTACCTAGTCCTTGCTATGCTTCCATCTTTGAATTGATATGAAGACATAAGGTAAGAAGAAAGAAAGAAAGAAAGAAAGAAAGAAAGAAAGAAAGAAAGAAAG
>NC_058132.1:408425502-408437191 GCF_016433145.1 Gracilinanus agilis | reverse complement strand
AGAGAGAGAGAGAGAGAGAGAGAGAGAGAGAGAGAGAGAGAGAAGGGGAGAAGGGGAGAAAGGGGGGAGGGGAGGGGGGAGGGAGGAAGAAATCATTTGACAGAAAAAGAAGATTGGTCTGTGGCAAGAGCCAAAGAATGACAGATCAGAGTGTTCCACTGGCCACCTCTAGATGTAAGGAGAAAGTGAGGAAGGGCTCCAGCATGATAAGTGGATTCCCTGTGGTGAATTTCTGGGAAGATTTGGACCAGAGTCACAAAAATGGGCAGGTAGGGATAGGCTGCCATTTCATCATTAAAGGAAACTACTAAATCAATGATATTTCCACTCCATTTAAGTATATTAAAGACATTATAATTATAAAGGCTATAGTTTGGGTTTATATAGTTAAAACTTGGATGAATGACTTCTTTATTATCAGGCTGAATTATAGAATCACAGAATTTGAGAGTTAGAAGACACTTTGGCAGCTATCTAATCCAGCCCTTACTAGAAAAAGAGTCTCCACATATCCAAAGAAGGGTCCTCCTGGCTCTCCTCGAAGACCTCCAAGGAAGGGGAAGTTACCACCTCTTGAGGGAGACCATTTCACTTTTGGACTGCTCTGATTATTAGGAAGTTTTTCCTACCATCAAGCTGACATTTCCTCTTTGAAACTTCTACCAACTGCTCCTAATTATGCCCTTTGGGGCCAAATGGAACAAGCTAAACTCTTCCACATGATGGCCCTTCAAATACTTGAAAATTGCATCATGTCTTTTCTTCTCCAGACTAAATATGTCCAGCAATTCAACTAATCCTCATTTGACATGGATTCAAGGCAGTCCACCATCATGGTAATCCTCTGGATGCTCTATAACTTATTCACATCCTTTAAAAAAAAACCACAACTCTGGTACCCAGAACCAAACACATTATTCTTCATGATATCTGATAATGAAACTATCATACCCTCATTCCTGGAAACTCCTCCTTTCTTAATGTAGCCTAAAATTGTGTTAGGATTTTTTGTCCTCCATATTATACTACTTATATATAAAGCTAGCAGTTCACTAAAACGCCTAGATTTTTTTTCAGTTATAATTCTATTTAGCCATTCCTATTTTTGTTTTCAGCCACGCCTGGAATATTTTGCATGAGTCTCTCCTAATTGGTGGAGAAATTGCAACTGCAACATATATAGACTTCTTGCCATTGGTGCAAGAGCTTTGGAGGGGAGAAATATGCTTCCTCTTGTTTTCTTCTTCTTCTTTAAGAGAGAGGACATATGTGGTTCCAAACTCTTCTGGGGACTTGGTCTAGGCATGTGAAGAGAAAAAGAAAGATTTTTGAAGCAACAGACATGTAGGAAAAGCCAGTTCTTCAACATGTCCTTAATTTCCAGTCTGCCTCCTAGGGACTTCAGAGTTTCTCCTTAAATGATATCAGAGCCTATCTCTTTGGTTTGAGCTGAGATATCTCATTCCCAGTGGAAGTGTTTATTCAACTTTTGTATTTGTTTAAATTATATCCTAATCTGTATAACTTCTCCAATTTCTTTTTATTTGCTTACATAAATGGACTTAGTTACTATTTATCTTTTCTATAACTAGCATTAGTGGAAAGGAATCAAACTGGCAAATGCTTAGACATCCCATGTGGAAATACATATAAGTGGATCTACATTTACATGGTAGCAAATACCTTATAGATCTAAGGGCAAGACTGTATAGTTATCCTGATTGAATTTCATCTTATCAGATTAAACACAATGCTGTAGTTTATCTTTTTAGATCCTAATGCTACAATCAGTCAATAAGCAAACATTCATTAAGTGCCCTCTATAGGCCAGTAGATATTCAAGGTACTAAGGATATAAAAACAAAAATGAAAGAGATTTTGCCCTCAACTCCCATCATGCCCTGGTTGCTAGTCTGGATTCATACAAAATATCCCAGGAACTTTGCTTAGCAAGACTGAAGATAAAGGTGGAGTGAATAGAAAACCAAGCTCAGAATCAGTATGAGTTGGGTTGAAACCCTGCCTCTGACAAATAGTGGCTACATGTCCCCCAACAACAAGTCTTCTATCTCCACAGTTCCTCAGGTAATACTATAAGTATTAATTGCATAATAGTTGCTATTTTGCACTGGCAAAGGGAATTGTCTTAATGGGGATTGTCCCACACTGATGAAAGAAAAGATAAAAGAAAAAAAGACTTGAGGATCAGGGTATAATTAACTTTACTCTGTCTTCCTACAGGCACAAAAATAATAAGCTTTTCAGGTGTATTCAATCTTTCTCAACTGTATATTTGCTATCTTCTCCATTCATCTATGCCCTTGAGATGTGATGTTCTAATCTTTCTTTCTTTGATATCCATCATGGTACCATTCAGAGCTCTCTATATTAAGTGAGTGAGTGCTGACTCAGGCAATGTTACCAGATTGAATTGAAAAAATTCTCAATTTTAGTGCTTTAGAAGCAGCCAGAATAATTCTGGTTTTTATCTGCCCTGGCAACAGGGTTTCCAGCAAGATGACCTAGAAACTAGAAATGAGTCAAAGCAGAAGTTCTTTTGAGACTAGTTAATATTCTCAATAAACTTTTCCCTTGGCCTATGTTTTGCTTGTTTACTGTTTTTTATAATTCTTCTATTATTTCATGTGCTTTCCCCCCATGTTTGCTGAAAAAATGTAAGTGCTCCCTTTATCCTCTTTACCAAGAAGATATAGACACTATATGTAAATCAGATTTCTAGCCAAGACTGGGGCCATTTTGCATAAAATTCTCCTAACTGGTAGAAGGAATGATGATTCTAAGCTTCTTGCCTGTGTGGAGGCAGAATTAGCAAACCAATTGACAGACAATCCTCTCTATCTCTAGTTCTTTGCTATAAATATTTTTGTGCATCATTAATCCTTTGAGTCCTTCCACACTCCCTCTTTTTAATATTTCTGGCATAGACTCACTGGTAGCATTGATGAATCAAAGGATATGCATAGATAAATGCTTTATAGGAATATTTCCAAATTGCTTTCCAGAACAGCTGGCCCAATTGACTTCACCAACAGTGTATTAATGTACCTGTTTTCCCACAGACCCTCCAGGATTTTCCATTTTCCTTTTTTTTCTGGTAAATTTTCCCAATCTAATGGGTGTGGGGTGGTACCTCAGTGTTGTTTTAATTTGCATTTCTCCAATGATTTGGTAGTTTAGAACATTTTTTCATTGAGATTATTGATAGGTTAGATTGCTTCCTCTCAAAACTACCTATTCATACATTGTCTATTTACCAATTGGGGAATGTTTCTTTTTTGTATACTTTTCAAGAAACATTTTAATATTCCCTTGCTTGAAAGAAAAATCTCATAAGAGGTATACCAGGAGGCAAAGGTGAGCCTTCATATTGTTCAGTAGAGTTTTAAGAGAGACTGGAGAGGGCAAGGAAGCATGATTAGTGTTTAAGCTGTGGTTTATGTCATTTTAATTGGGGCTCACTTGCTACTGCTATCTCTCCCAAGCATCCTTTACCCATGGAGCAGCATAGTGAAAGAGAGAGAGAGAGAGAGAGAGAGAGTGTGTGTGTGTGTGTGTGTGTGTGTGTGTGTGTGAGAGAGAGAGAGAGAGAGAGAGAGAGAGAGAGAGAGAGAGAGAGAGAGAGAGAGAGCGCATTTCTAAACAGAGAACTATACTAGATGATTTTTTTGTCCTTTTCCTTCTTTCTCCTCTCCTTATGCAGGATTCATCTTAAATTTAAATCATACCTGTTTCTTAGTTTATTTCACTCTCCCCTGGTGGGTTTGATGGTCCCCTGAAGGACAGTCCTATGTAGGAGACAGAAGCAAAGGTGAGAAAGGAAGAAAAGACAACTTTTGACTTTCAAATGGCAAATGGGAAGAAGTGGCCAGGCCAAGCATCCTTCATTCATCTCCTGGCTTCTCTCCTAACTCTCCATACTGCCATCATACCCTCCTTCTTTTCTCTTCCCCCTCCTCCATTGTTTTTACTCCCTTTTATGTATTGTCTTTCCCCATAAGAATATAAACTCCTTGATGGGAAAAACTATCTTTGTTTTTTGTTTTGTATTTATGTCTCCAGTATTTAACACAGTCTCTGACACATTTGTTGTTCAGATGTATCCAACTTTCATGACCCTATGGACCATAGTTATGAATGAAGTTTTCTTGGCTGGAAAGTGAATAGAGTAGTTGGCCCTTTCCTTCTCCAGTGGATCCAGTGAGTCTTTCTGTCAAGTAATCAGAGATTAAGTAACTTGCCCTGGGGCACACAGCTAAGTAGTATCTGAGACCAGATAGAACTCTATCTACTGAATTACTTAGCTTCTTTCTACTTGGCACAGTAAGCACTTAATACATGCTTATTAATTTGACAGTCAAAATTGAGCTAGTATCCAGAGTTAAGTTAAAAAGCAATTTGCTTCATCAAAGAAGGGTCACTTTAAACTTAGTACACCCTTAGAGAGAATCATTTTCCTAAAATAACATTATTATTTTTTCCTAAAATCATTCAATGTCTCTTTGACTGCTTCCTTCTACTATAGGTTTCCTTTATAACTGACCAAAGATAATCTCAAAAAATATATTTTTTAGTCTGATCATTATCCTAATTCATTCAAGGCCTGGGGAAAGAGGACTCTTAGATGGACCACTAATGGACCTCTTGCCCTTTTTAAGTTATTCTCCTTCAGGAAGGAGTTCTTCCTGGGAAAATCAGGATATTATTTAGGAATTGATCATTAAAGAAAGATTGATACAAGTTTTCTTTTCTGTTAGAAAATGTTTTAGATTAGGGTAATTAAAAAGATTCTTTCTTAATATTTCTAAAAAGGGAGTTGGAAGGGGTTTACATCCACAATATAAGCAATTTTTAGTTGCAAATACAAATTAGAAATACTTACATGTCAGAATCACAACCAATTGGACAGACAAACCCTATGAAATAGACATATAAACCATGTGGTAGAATATAACATCATATACTATGTAATATACTGTAATAGACATATGAACCATGTGAAATGATCATTGGAAAAGATGCTCAAATTTCCCTTTCATCAGAGAAATTTAGAGAAAGAAACCACTTCCCCATATCAGTGGATCCCTAATACACCAGGGTTACACATAATACCACTAAGTATCATTGTCATGGCCAGCTGTTTGCGTTCTCCTAAATCCCCTTCCCAGATCAGATTGGAGGAAAGATCCTCATGGTGTAAGGGGTGAAAAGGGGTTTTTTGGGTTCAGTATATTAAAAGGTGGTCGCCAGGGGAAATTTCCCCAATTAAGGAATAATCTCAATTCAAAATTGACTTTTATTTACATTTAGGAAGGTTGAAAATAGGGAATTGAGAGAGAGAAACTCTGGCCTGGACCAGGTAAGGATTTGGAGGCCCAGCATTTGGAGCACAGAGGTTAATTAAACAAGGCTTCTAGCTACAAGGCCTTTACAATTAGAGAGGCAAGAGAGGCCTCCTTGAGGGTAGAGCCTCCAGAAACGCCAAGGGAAGAGAAAGAGAGTCAGCCTAACTTACCCACGTGGAACAGTCTAGGTCACGAACCAGCAAAGCTCCCTCAGGTCCCCTTCACCGCACCAGTCACAGCCTCACTCCCTCCTGCAGCCTCACTAGATGCTGTCTTCCACCCAAGGCCCCAGCTGACTGAGGATCTTCTCCTTTTAAAGGGGTCACTTATGTGTCACTTCCTGCTCCTCCCTCCTAATTCACATGTCCAATCACAATAGACGCTTTCTCATAGAAAGCCTAGGGGGCGGTGCCTCAATTCTGATTGGTTACTCAAAATAGCACACGTGGGTTAGGACCTCCCAGAATTGGAAGGTGCTCTCACCTTTGTGTAGACTTAATTTAATTATCACAATGGATTACCAATATCATTGCCAACTAAGGCCAGCTTGATATGAGACTTTTTCCCTTATTCCTGACTTAATCTCCTCCCTGTGTCTCTTTCTCCAGAGACAGTAGAGAGGACCAATGCTTCTTAGCCTCAAGTATCCAAACCAAACCAGTGATTATACCCAGGGTCTATCTAAAGGGAAAAGAAAAGCCCTGAACTCCATTTTAAAGATTAGAAATGTACCAAGTTGTTAGCAAAAGTGAAATGTAATCAAACTTAGATTCAACTGCTCAATAGCTGACCATCAACTCTATGAGACAGAACCCCCTTAGTCACTTGAACAAGCAGGAACATCCACAGAAAGTACAATTGGAATTGACCTCATATATTATTTAGAGAACACAAGTTGAATAATACTATTGTAACTATAGAAAGCAGCTTAAAAATAAAATGTTGGGCATAAATAAAGGTTCAAGAGAGTCAAAAGAAATCCAGTTCCTCTGTCAGCTTCTTAGAAAGAGAGAGTTACATTTGAGAAGATCAAGACTGATTCTGTATCATTTATTTATTGATCTTATTTACAAGTAATTGATTTTGTTCTGTAATTGCTTTTGTCTTATAACTGGTTAAAGTATGGTTCTTTGTCTCTGAACTTAGTTCAGAATTCACACACAGTAAAGCCCTGTAACACAAGTAATGATATTCCTATAGAAACAATGGGAACAAATTCATGTATAAAAAGAGAATTAAGTTTACAAATGAATATCAACAAAAAGAAAATTGGATGAGAGTGCCCAACTCCTAACAAGCTCTATCTAAACAGATAGAGTGAGAAGAAAAAGTAGGAAAAAGACTTCCCTCAACTACTGATTCACATTCTCTTCCCATCTCCACCCATCTTCTTAGCTACTTCTCTTGCTTCTCTCTAAGTTGGACTAATGACTAAACTCTCACTTTTCTCTCTGCCTAGCAGCACACCTAACCTGACTCCCCTTTCACTGAAGCTGCACTCACTGCTGAATCTCATAATCAAAGCCCAAATGCCATACAATATTTCCTTCATCTTTTTCTTGGACTAAGGATGAGGAACCACAATTCCTTTTTTTTTTAATTGTAACATCAAATTTTCACATAATTTTCCAAAGTTATATAGTTCATGTCCCTCTCCTTTCTTCCCTCCCCACTCCTGGAGCTGACAAGCAATTCATATGGGTTATACATGTTTTATTATGCAAAACATATTTCCATATTTTTCATTTTTGTAAGTGAATAATCTTATAAAACCAAAAACTCAAATTATATGCCCAAATAAACAAGTGATAAATCATATGTTTTCATCTGTATTCTTATTCCAACAGTTCTTTCTCTGGGAGGTGGATAACATTCTTTTTCGTAAGTCCCTCAGAATTGTTCTAGATCATTGTACGGCTATTAGCAAAGTCTATATCTGATGGCTCCACAATATTTCAGTTATTGTGTATCATGTTCTCCTGGGAACCACAATTTCTAAGGTGCTCAGATGCCATCCAAAACATTTGCTCCAGCGAGGTCCCCAGTGTTGGCCAGACCTATATGGCTTTATATTTAGTACCAAATAGCTTATTCAAGGGCTCTAATTTTATGTATTCAAGACTGCCCCTGGAATCTGTGGCCTCCAGCAAATTCAATCATTGATCAGGAATCTTTCCATTTGTGGCAAACTATTGTTTTTCCTCTGCCATGGCCTTTTAGGGTATGGCAGGGACAGATAAATTATGACTGCCATAATTTATTCCTATATGTCTGTTTGGGGGATCTAATGTATGTAAAAATGTGTTTGTTATTTAGGAACTTTATAACTGCAAGTGTCTTTTATGAATGCAAACTAAGTAACATTACTTACTAAGAATGTGTACATTCTAGAATCCACTCAAGTTTAATCTGCATAATTAACATTTTCTTCATTACTTTCTTAAGCCTAGACAATCAACAAAAAATAAATTAAGCTCTGATTTGTAACAAGTCTATTATTCTTGGTTGTTATTAATAGTTATGGAGGGTCTTATCTGTTCTCAAAAGAAAGTTTCAGGTAAACTGACTCAATAACTTTCAGGAGCTGGAGACACATCTCATTTTCAAGGACTACCAGGAAAGCAATGGGGCATTTTTTTGGAGCTAGTACAAGAGAGAGGATGCTGATGGAGGTAAGGACCAAGAACCCTCAGACAGGAACTCACAGGTTGTGGGTAGGAAGCACAGTCTCTGATTCAAGAACCAGAGATTTTGTTAGAAGATCATGACTTCTCTCTGAGATCAAATCTAGAAAACACAAGCTAAGTATAGAAATGAAGATAAGACTTCTGAAAGGATAGTAATAAAAAATCAAAACATGCTCTCCACATTCAGAGAGAAAGGAAAAGTAGGCAGGCTTTCCCCACTAAGGATCTGGCAAGGCAGCAGGAGAGGTTTAAATAGCAACATGATGAGTCACAGACTGGAATGGTGGTTACTAAGGACATGGTCCAATGGAGTCCAAGGAAAAGATGAGCATAGTTCATAGGTTTAAACAGCACTCAAAAAAACCCCAAAAAATTTAAAAAAAAAAACATACTTTTGAAGAGTCATTTAAAGTCATTTAGTCTCCAAATGGAGATTTGTCCTTTGACTCTTTTTGGATGGCTAAGATGGGGAACTATGCATACTTGGTTCCACAAAGATGGACTCTTATTTTAACTGATCCCCCTTGGGGATTTGTAGGGAAGGTAATGAAGTTCCTAGGGGAAATATGTGTAATAGATTGGATGGAGTAGGCTTCATGGCCTGCCACATCCTATCACCAGCCTGCCTGGGGAAGCCCCCTTCTTGGAGGGGTCCCAGCTGAATGGAATCAGGTTTTGCTTATAGGTCACATACTCAGAAATGACACAGGCATAGGAGAGCAATTGGTGAAAATTTGAGAAGATTAAGACCAGGAAAAATACTGATGTTGGTTTAAAAAAGCATTCTGGCCATAGGAAATGGAGGGGCCTCTGCCCATGGTATCCCAGAAGCAGCTGGTGTCACAGTAGATAGAGAACTGGTGTCAGGAAGACCAAAGTTTAAATGTCTTAGCCACTAGTTGTGTCCCTGGGCAAGTTACTTATTCTCTGTTTGCTTAACTATAAAATGAGGCTAATAACAGGATTGTTTTGAGGATCAAATAAGATAATATATGGAGTGTTTAGCACGGGGTCTAACATATAGTAGGAACTATAAAAATGCTTATTCCTTTTCCCTTAAAAAAGCACTGTACACAGCATCACCTAGCTGCCTCACAACATATGTATGATTAGCCCTCCCTTGAATGTTGAGACCATTATTAGGAGGCATGAATTCACAATGTTAAAGAAGAAAGTTTTACTAAAAGGAGGGAAATAAAATAGAAATTTTCAAATAAGCAACCATTTGTCCCAAAGGCACCTGGAAGAACCAGCCTTTTAGATATCGAGGCAAGTTTCCTAGTAAACATATTCAACATATTCTATGGGTCTACATTCCCTAAAACCATAGCTCACTAGCTCCATCAATGCATTCATCTTTAATAGTCAGAGAACATAATAATTATAAAGCAAAGACATTTAATGAAATAGTATATTAACTAGGCACAGATATCTCCTATAAACCTGGAGTACACTTCCAAATGCAAATAAATGCAGCACAAGTGAGAAGAGTGAACAAATATAAGGAACACATATATGAGGACACACACAACAATACATAGATGATATATGTGACAAGGTACATTCATGGAGGGGCAAATTATGTCTCAAATACTTAAGAGGCACTGATGACTTCTAGTGATATCACTGTAAATTTGCATTATTTTTGCTTTTTAACTTCTGCTGCATGCTGTTCAGTCGCAAAGACTCTCTATGCCTATCATCTGCTAGATTCTTCTCTATTATTACTTTCTGGTCACTGTTTAAATGGCCACCTGGGTCTTCTGGACTCTGATTTGTTCCCTCTAGATTTTCATTTTGCTGAAAATCTTGCTTTTGCTGAAGGAAAGAACAGATACATCCATACTCTGTTAGCTTAAAACCTATAGGTTTTTCTAGCTCTTTTAGAAATGTCAGAAACACCTTTGGCCTTGTAACCAGCGCTCCTCCTCTTCTATCCCCCCCAAATGTCTCTCCACTTAGGTTCTCCTGCCTTCTTCCCTCAGGTTATGGTGACTGAGGCCTCTTACCTCCCTAGCAATAGATCTTTTACTTCAGCTGCCCAAGACTTTAAAGCAAAGAGCAGGGGCCTTCCATCAAGTTAATTCCCTCAAATTTAGTCTTTTCTTTATTTTTTTATATTCATTTCTATTTATTTTAGTCTTTTCTTTAGATTGCCCTTCTTGATCAAAGTTCTTGAGTCACTCTGTCAAAGATGTCACCTATCATGAGCATTGCATAAACTTCCAAAGTTTTACTCTCCAAAGGCTAAATTAAATAAATCAGATAATGGTTGTTGGCTGAATGCCAAACAGCTATGGAGTTCAGGTTACCTTAGTTCTTGAAGCCCAAGTCCAGTCTATTGCTGGTAAATGTTTAACAAGAGGATGGGGGTGGGGGTAGAATTATACTTTTAAGTGTAATTTGTAGTATTAACATTTTCTTATTTTCTTAATACTAGATAATCAAGAAAACAATACATTGAGCCTGATTTGTAGCTTTTGCTCATTTGAAGAGTGAATGTTATACCCAAAATTTAACAACTGGCACCTTTGAGCAGATTTAAGCTGTCTGCAGAACACCCCATCCAAAGTTCCTTCTATTCTTCCATGTAGATGAGTGGGTTAAACCCAGACAACAAAGCTACTTGCCTGCTACCTAACAGCATTTATGACCTTTCGATGTTCATAAATAGTGAGGGAGTCCAAATTCGGCCTGCTATTATATATATACATATGTATATATATATATATATATGTATATATATAATAAAAACCTCAGAAGCACTTCATCTCAGGTATAAGGGTTCCTCTGACAGAAGTTTTCCCCCACTGGTCCTGTTATTCCTTGGATTTTTTTCCCTGTGGAAAGGGAAGAAAGGTCTTTCTGTCTCTGCCTGGCGCTCACTCCCCCACCCCTCTCTCTCTCCCTCCCTCTCTCTCTGTCTTTCTCTCTCTATCTTTCCTCTCCTCTCTTTCTCACCTACTCCCTGCTGTTCTTTGCCACATCTTACAGTTCTTTAGTACAGTTTCCTCCATAGCCTCCACTGTACCACTGCTCAAGGCCAAAAATTTTATGTAGTCTGCTCAGAGGATTATAAAACTGTGCATATCTTTTGATCCAGCAATTACTAGGTCTATATCCAACAGATAATTTGTTTTAGAAAAGGGAAAGGGTCTATTTTTAAGAAATTTTTGGGGGGGTAGATGGGTGGTTCAGTGGATTGAGAGTCAGGCCCAGAGACAGGAGGTCCTGAGCTCAAATCTGTCCTCAGACACTTCCTAGCTGTGTGTCCCTGGGCAAGTCACTTGACCCCCATTGCCTAGCCCTTACCACTCTTCTGCCTTAGAACCAATACACAATATTGATTCTAAATGGAAGGTAAGGGTTTTAAAAAAAAAAAAAAAAGAAAAAATTTCCATGGTTACATGATTTATGTTTGCTCCCTCCCCTCATTCCTCTCCCTACCCAGAGTTGACAAGCAATTCCACTGGAATATATATATATATATATACACATATATACACATATATGTATATATATATATATGTATAGTTACTTGAATCCATTTCCATATTATTCATTTTTGTAAAAAAGCAATCCTTTAAAACCAAAAACCCAAAACATATTACCATACAGACAAGTGATAAATCACATTTT
>NC_058132.1:408313625-408420826 GCF_016433145.1 Gracilinanus agilis | reverse complement strand
CTTCTGCCTTAGAACCAATACACAATATTGATTCTAAATGGAAGGTAAGGGTTTTAAAAAAAAAAAAAAAAGAAAAAATTTCCATGGTTACATGATTTATGTTTGCTCCCTCCCCTCATTCCTCTCCCTACCCAGAGTTGACAAGCAATTCCACTGGAATATATATATATATATATACACATATATACACATATATGTATATATATATATATGTATAGTTACTTGAATCCATTTCCATATTATTCATTTTTGTAAAAAAGCAATCCTTTAAAACCAAAAACCCAAAACATATTACCATACAGACAAGTGATAAATCACATTTTCTTCTGGATTTCTACTCCCAAAGTTCTTTTTTTAGATGTGAATAACGTTCTTTCTCATAAGTCCCACAGAATTGTCCTGGATCATTGCATTATTATTAGTAACAAAGTCCATTACCTTTGATCATCCCACTATGTTATAGTTTCTGTGTATAATATTCTCCTGGTTCTGCTTATTTCGCTGTGCATCAGTTTATGTAGGTCTTTCTAGTTCTTATAGAAATCCATTAATTCATCATTCCTTATAGCACAGTAGTATTCCATTGTCATCATATACCACAATTTGTTAAGCCATTTCCCAATCAAG
The DNA here is from genome assembly GCF_016433145.1 of Gracilinanus agilis. NCBI lineage: Eukaryota > Metazoa > Chordata > Mammalia > Didelphimorphia > Didelphidae > Gracilinanus > Gracilinanus agilis. Next base: position 408,420,199 of record NC_058132.1, on the reverse strand, counting down.
GGATATTCACTCATTTTCCAATTTTTTGCTCCCACAAAGAGCACAGTTATAAATATTTTTGTACAAACTGGTCCTTGCCCTGGTTTTTTTTTATCTCTTTGGGATATAAACCCACATAGTGGTATTGTTGGATCAAAGGACATGCATTCTTTTAAAGTCCTTTGGGCATGATTCCAAATTGTCCTCCAGAATGGTGGGATCAATTCACAACTCCACCAGCAATGCATTAGTGTCCCAATTTGCCACATCCCCTCCAATATTCAAAGGGCCTATTTTTACAAAAATGTTTATAGCAGCTTTTTCTATAGTGACAAAGAATTAGAAATTGAGATGATGCCTATCATTTGAGGAATGGCTGAACATGGTATATCATTGTAATGGAATACTATCGTGTTATAAAAATGATGAGCAGGAATATTTCACTTATGTTAACAGCAATATTGTATAATGAACAACTGTGAATGACTTAGCCATTCTCAGCAGTACAAAATCCAAGTTAATACTGAAGGACTTATGATGAAAAATGCTATCCATCTCCAGAGAAGAAACTAAACGCAAACCTAAGCATACAATATTTCACTTTCTTTCTTCATTTTGGGGGAGTTTTTTCAATTGCATTTTCTTCAACAAAATGACTAATATGGTAAATTTTTCATGATTGCACATGTAAAATCTATATCAGGGAATAGGAAGGGGAGGAAGGGAGGGAGAAAATTTGGAACTCAATTTTTATTTATTTTTATTTATTTTTTAAGTTTTTATTTTGAATATTTTCCCATAGTTACATATTTCATGTTCTTTCCCTCTCCCCAACCCTCCCAACCCCCCTTAGCCAACACACAATTCCACTGGGTTTTACATGGAACTCAATTAAAAAAAAATATTTAAAATTGCTTTACGTGTAATTGTGAGAAAATAGAATTAAAAAAAAAAACAACCCAACTACAGTCTTCCAAGCTCGCCAGGCCAAGTCCTAAAAAGAAGAAATGGGTTAAAACCTTCCTACCTTCTCTTCTCCTAGTTGCCACTCCTTCCTTCCATCAAACCATCTTCCCCAGTGTCTTCCTTAATCTTTCCCATTTATCAACAACACCCATCAGTATGCATAGCCCTTAGGGTGATACAATTTATATCTGTATGCATAGCCCTTAGGGTGATATAATTTATTTCCTCTGGTTGTTACAAAGGCATTAGGAAGAACCAAATATTCCAGAACTTGTTACATGTATATTTACATAGTTATAACCTCCAGGTGTCACTATAGCACCCAGGTCTGTGTCCCCAACTCCCACTTCTCCCAACCAAAAGCCAGCCTCTACAGCCTCAGGGGCCCACCAAGTTCTCTCCCAGGTTTACAACCAATAAAAGTGAAGGATCAGCTCATGCAGTGTGGTGGGATAGGAAGAAAAAAAAGACTTAGATTTTATTTCTGCTCTTTGGATTTTATAACAGTGAAGCACAAAGAATAAATGACTTGAAAATATGCTCTCAGGCGTTCCCTTCAAGCACCAAGTCAGGATATGGGGTTCTATACTGTTTATTTTGGGAGGTGTTTTTTTTTTTTTAATATATCTGAGAGCTGTTCTCCTCTTTAATTTATTTTTTTTTCAGCTCTTACTTTCTGTGAATTCCCAGATGATCAGTGAAAGCTCACACAACTAGGAAGTGTTTGAGGCCAAATTTGAACCCAGGACGTCCCATCTCTGAGCCTGGTTCTCTGTCCACTGAGTCACCCAGCTGCCCCTGCTCTCCTCCTTTAGCATCCTTAGTCTACATTTATAGCCATGATGAAGGAAGTCACATCTTTGTAGGCCAAATTTTTATAGCAACAAAAGGCAAGAAAAGGAACAGCTTATACCCAGAGTACAAATTGCAAACTATCAAACTGGGGGAGGAGGCGGTTTTGGATAGCAGCAGTTCATTTCCTCCCCACTCTCTACTAGTCAGGGCTCTGATTAAATGTCTGTCTCTAAACCCTTCCTATGGCCATCGCTGTGTCTCCTCATCTGCTTTCTTAGGGCTTTAGACTGAGGGCTTCTACTGTTTTAGCCACTGAAGCCTTTAGCAATCGCCTTATTTCAGCTTGTAGCACTCTGCCTCTCCCTCCCCTGCTTTTATCCTTCCAGATTCCACTGGCCTCTTTCCAGTCTCTGTATCTAGTTCACATTGAGGTCATTCTGCCCAAGTCTCAACCTATATTTCCGGTAATCATCATGGGAAAGCAGAATCTATCCCACCCCAGAGTGGCTCTATAAACTTTAAAGCTTAATAATGTACTTTCTTCAAAATGACTGTCAGGAAGGTGGCAAGAATATTGTTTCCCTCATTTTATAGAGAAAGAAACAAATTTTAAAGAAAAATGACTTGCTCACAGTAATATAGCAAGTAAATGGCTTTACTACTCTAACACTTGCTAAACCAACTTTTAAGTGCTCACTTTAGCTAATACAGAAAACAAATAGAGAAACCTCAAATACTTTAAAACAAGAGGAAATGGAAGTTGTATTGTAAATGTTTAACTTTCTACACTTTCAAATCATGCAGTATTCTACCTCTGTTTGGCTATCCCTTCATCATAATAGGAACATGCCTGTTATTTTATTTAAAAAAGAAAAAACTTGAAAAATCAAGGCAAATTTAACTGTAACAGTCAATATTTCAAAATAAAACTCAATAAAAGCACGGAGAGTGGATTTTCCTATTGCTAACTACTTAAGCCATATAATTTGAGAAACTTTGTTTCTTAAATATTGGAAGGAAGTATTGAGGGTAGTGGCCTAAAAGTCTAAAAACTGAGTTCTTATCCCATTTTAAAAAAATATTGATTTTGTGACTTTGGACAAGCCATGGTTAACCACTCTGGTCTCCATTTCCCTCATTTTAAGGCTAATGGGTCAGGGTAAATGCCCTTTAAAGGTCTTTTCCAGCTCTAACTTTCTAGTAGAGATATAAGATGAGGAAAAAACTGAGAAAAGACAGTGAATGAAATAAACAGAATAAAGAATGGAATGTGCACATAAATTGTCTAGTCATAACAGAAAAAAAAAAAGAGAGGTGGGTAGATGCTTAGAATTGACATTAAGCACAATCTACAAAGCATTTAATCTTTCCTCTGTTGAGGGGACAATTAGTGCTCCAGAGCAGCCATTTACTGTGTATAAAAACTCAGAAAGCAAAAGGAGAGTAAATCGGCCATATGAGGAAAACATGTCAGGGGTTTCAGTGTTCCAAAATTAATCATGCAATTTCCTGTTAAGTAAGCTTTCTTGTACTAAAGTGAGTTTGTTCAGTGCTGTCCTATCACAACAACCTCCCCCTGTTGTCTAGTAAACTTTCAAGTTGAGCACACCCAAGCTCAAAATAATACAGGTACTGATTCTTCTGAGTCCTTTAGGGAAGCAGGAGCCTGAAGGCTTCCTTCCGTGTTGCCATGGCAACGACAAGATTTCTGGCCCTCTGTTAGTATAAACCAAAAGCAAGTGCAACACATTCCACACAGCCTTAAAGATTTACCAAGCTCTAGGGCCAGAATGGAGTCTCAATGGTCAGACGGAACTTCCAAGAGAAGAAGGGGAGTGCCATGGTTTTAATCTCTAAATGTAAGTAATTTTTTTCTTCTTATTTTCAGAGAGGCATGTCTAATTTTGATCAGGATCCTTTTCTAAGATCTCCTATTCAAGCTGCAGAGTATGAAAGTTTTCTCCTACATCTAAAACTCACTCCTTTCGGTTTCTCTATTTGCATAGGACAGTTTATGCTACTTGAGTGTGGGTTTTATAAGCCATTATGTCATTCTCACCATGAAACACTTAAATAGCTCACATTTATGATAATTGCTGACATAAATTATTTTCTCTAAAGATTCTGCCTTTAAAAAGGAACCCAGGAAGGAGGAAACAGATGAAATGAAAGTTGTCCTTTGGCCTTAAACTTCATACCTTAAGTCAAAAATGAGATGGACTCCACATCATTTAGTCTCCAAGTAGGGAAACTGATCGATGCTCTCCAAAATCGATAGTAAATAACTCAACAACTTAGTGAAACATTTACTATATACCAGGCATGGAATCTATGATATTCACCTTTCTCTCTCTAGAATGCTACCTAACAAATAATAGATGCTTATATAGAATTTGTTGAATTGAAACAAATTAGATTATAGTTTACATTTTAAAACTTGTCTCTCCTTGATAAGAAGGTATCAGGAGTTTTAAAATAGCTCTTACTAGCTGATCATTTTCTTTCGTGAGTCTTGAAACAAAAAAAAACTGCCATGCCATCCTTCTGGCTTATAAATTCTTAGCTCTGCTTGCATCTTGAACAAAAGCTCATGCCTGCTGCATGCATCAAAACACTTTGGAGGGAAATTTTGCTGAATATTTGGCTGTAGTAGTTCAAATGTTTTTTGAACTTAATAAAAATATATGTGGCTAAGAAAAAGAGTTCTCAAGACTTTTTTTTCCCAGTTAGTCAAAATCAACCCCCTTATCCAAAAGATATATTTGAAAATTTAGTTAATTAGGTTTTCATCATTATTTCAGTAATGCATGTGTTGTTTATCAAAAGAAAGGAACTACTTCAACAACATAAAAACTAGGTATAATATCTATTTTAAAAATCCTTTATTAACCACCAGAAACAACATCAGATCATGTGTTTTAACTAACTGAAGGATAAAGATCGTGCTTATTTCTATTATCTCTGAAAAGAAGTCTTTGCTTAAGACAAAACAATGCAACTGGTTTGGAAAAAGAGAAATGTTTTCATTCTCACAGAATCTGGCATACTACTGAGGCTAACAGCTTCAACAAACTTTAAGGAAATGAGTCATATTCAACAGCTAACTTGGATTTCCAGATGTCCTTTCTGACACATGATGATTTTCTCTTAATTACCTAAAGGTGATATACAACTTTGCCATTAATAATGACTATATAGACTCCCTTCTGTCAATGTATATGCCTGGTTCACAGTAGGTACTTAAATTGATCAGCTGACAGATTATTGACTGGATGAATACATATGACATAGTCAATCACTGGAGAACCCAAAGGAGAACAAATGAAGCCATATTATTGCATATCAGGTACCCCTCTGGATTATTTCCCACTCTTAACTTGAAGGTTGTATTTCCAGAGGACAGATGCTCCTCCAAGTTACAAGGGTATCTCAGCAGTTGGACCTGTCCAAACTCTTAACTCATGAGGTCCATAAATACATCCAGTGTCCAGGAGAAGAGTAGGCACAAATTTAGAGTACAATTTTGGTAATGCACACATTTTGGGAACAAATGTAACTAAGGGTCATGGCTTCAGCTCTTTAATGCCTCAATATATCCTTTTTTCCTTCTTGAGTTCTCAGACTACATCTCTCATCCCCTACTCCAGACATAGATCTCTTCTATACTGGTCACTCAATTAGGTTCTCATGGTCCATTCCTCTCCATAGCTCAACTCTCAATTGCCAGGGCTAGTTCTCTCGTGTCCATAATTGGCTCTCTTTGCTGCTAGAGGACCTTGGTCTTTGAAATTTCCTGTCTCAAGTGGTTTGACTAAATGCTCTCTCTGTGTCCTATGCTTATATCTGTCTGGATAATGTAAATTTCTACTCCCTTCTAGGTGTTGTGTCCCTACAGAATAACACCACTGCCATATCCAGTGAAGGGAAGAAATCCTCTCCCACTTCTTTCTGCTTTATGGTATAAGGGATAGAGGTCACTGGCAAAGTTGCATCTGGCCTTACCTTGACTGCTGAATTTAGCAATCTCACTGTTTAATGGTTGGAATGATCAGGCAAAATAACAAATTATAAGCCTTTCTTTACACTTTGTTTAAGGTTTTAACACCTAGGTTCTGTTACCTACCTGTTATTTTCTATGATTACATCAACATTTCCCATTCAATTCTCTTTTCTTCCTTTCCTCTTCTGTATTGTCAGTATTGTCCAGTAGTTAATTAAAAGGCATAGCACCTCTTGGGGCAGCTGGGTAGCTCAGTGGATTGAGAGCCAGGCCTAGAGATGGGTTCAAATCCGGCCTCAGACACTTCCCAGCTGTGTGACCCTGGGCAAGTCACTTGACCCCCATTGCCTACCCTTACCACTCTTCCACCTATAAGTCAATACACAGAAGTTAAGGGTTTAAAATAAAAAAAAAAAGACATAGCACCTCACTTGGCCATTATCTAGGAATATATTCTTATATAAATCACAGCATTATTGTTTTCATGGTCTCATGGTGTCCTAAAGACTGTCAGTCATCATCTGTCTAGCCACAGTTTACTGGGAGCTTTACAATACGACCTATTACAATCTAGTTTCTATCTCAAAAAACAACCTACATCTACTTTTCACCTTTTCTTTCTCATGTTTTGAAAGGATATTGCCTTTCTTTGACAACTATTTTCTAGCCAACATGGCAGCTTAAAGAAGGAGAACCTTGAGGATCAATCAAGTTTTATGTTATTATCTTAGATGTTCTCTGCCCTTAAGAAATTTTGTAGTTCATTTGAGAATTTGAACTTTCCATTGCTCTGTTCTCATGTATAAAATAGCAATTAAAATGCCTACTATTCTTTGTTTAAAAGACGCAAAATTACTATAATTACCGTTTAATGTTTGTTGAGCCATTCTTTGTCCAGTATTTAGAATTTTTCCCTAGCTTAGAGCCTTCCCATGGAAAGCCTGCATTCAGAAGTAACAAGAGATACAAGCTAAAGTAGCATGACACAGGAGCAGCTGGGTAGCTCAGTGGATTGAGAGTCAGGCCTAGAGACAGGAGGTCCTAAGTACAAATCTGGCCTCAGACACTTCCTAGCTGTGTGACCCTGGGCAAGTCACTTGACACCCATTGCCCACCCTTACCACTCTTCCACCTAGGAGCCAATACACAGAAGTTAAGGGTTTAAAAATGTAAAAAAAAAAAAAAAAGTATCATGACACATTAAGATTTTTGTTATTCAGTCATTTCAGTCATGTCTAACTCTTCGTGGCCCTATTTGAGGTTTTTCTTGACAAAGGTATTAGAATAGTGTACCATTTCCTTCTCTACTTCATTTTACAGAGGAGGAAACTGAGGCAAACTTCACTAAGGCGAAGTGACCTGTCCAGCATCATACAGATAGTGTTTGAGACCATATTTGAACTTCTGCTTTTCCCTTAGATGTTTCTGATTTTCTAGTCTTGATTAGCAATTAGAAAGAAGATAAATGGTTAAATAGGCAAAACATATCAACCAGTGAGTCTAGGAAGACTTCCTGAAAGAGATAAGATTGAAGGAATTGAATTTAAATGAGGGAAAAGAAGTAGTTTAGTAGATTGCCCCAATATGACCAGGTAATGTGAAGTTGACAAGTAACTTGGAGTAGAAAATTAGAGAAGAAACTTTCATTAAAGATAATATTACTTTTGTGCATTTTACCTTCCCCTCTCTCCATCAAAAAGCAGGGGGGGGCAGTAATTCAACAGAGTTAATTCTCAAACTTCACAAGAAAACAATCATTTTTATTATATAGTGGATAATTAGGAAATAGATAAGTTTGATCAGTATCCCATAAAAGGAGTACTTGGATCAGTATCTACTTTGCATCTGGAAAGGCCTTGTCTCAAAGGTCATTAAGGAGGCCCCATAACTACCAGAATCCCTTTCTCAGTTGCCAGGAATCCAACAGAGCTCACTTGGATTCCTGCCTGGATGTCATTTCACAAGTTCACTGTTCAGTCCAAACAAAAATGCCCAGAGAGTTTGTTAAGATCCTTGTATTAAAACAAAAATAGTCTTTATGAAATAATCAATGAGAAGAGAGAGCATTTTAACTTGGTCAGAGATAGTAAAGAAACCTTTCAAGAAATCAGCAAGGGTCTGGTGGTCTTCAGGTGCTGAAATTGGGCTCAACTACAGACTTGAATTTCTCTTTGCACATAGATAATAATTGAGGTTTGAAGTCCAGTAGAACAGAAAAAGAGTGGGAAGGTAGAGAGAAAGAGGAAGAAGGAAAAGAGAGGAAAAGGGAGAAGGAATGTGGAAGGGAGGGAGGAAAGGAAGAAGGGAAAGGGAAAGAAAAGGAAGAAAAGGAAGGATGGGAGAGAAAGAGAAGGAAAAAGAAAGAATGAAAGGGAAAGAAAAAAAAAGATAAATCATTATGCTTCCACTCTGAGGTAATATATATAGAGACATTTATTTGATATGAATGTAAAAATTTTATTACTCTGGAAAGGAATGATTAAATTGTTAAAGGTTTGCTGACTTCTTTTACTTCTCTGCTCTTTACTTACCAAAAGGATTAGAATGGTACCTGACTCATCTTCCTTGCCTTCCTGAGTTCCCAGAGAAATGTGCTCTTGAATTTCAGACTTGTAAAACAACTACAAAGCTATGTCTATTCTCATTCAAGAACCAGAGATGGGATCAGTGTCATTGGCCTTTGGTAGTATTGATCTGGTATGCACTGATTTGGTTTGTGAAGTATGATATTCGGTTGTGTTAGAAAGAGGAAGTTTATTTATCTCATTTTCCCTTAGACCATGGAAATTTTTCTGAGATGAGATGTTAGGAGCAGAGATTTTGAGACTATGACTTTCTAGAAGGAGGAAAAAGATCTTTTTTTGGTTTTTCAAACTTGGCAGCCTGAACTCCATCAGATTCACAGGAAAGCTCCATAAGAGCTGTAAGATACAGCATGATACACTTGGCTCAATGCCAGTCAGTGCTGGCCTTCTTCCTTACCACCATCTGCTTCTTCCTCTTATTACCTTGGTTGTATTCATCCCTCAATGTTATCACCTTTTCTCTTTCCTTCCTTATCTATGTGCTCATTTGATCCTCATTATAAGCAGTGCATTGTCTAAATAAGAACTGAAATATTTACATGTGGATATTAAGCTAACTGAAAGAGTCAAGACTAGAACCCACATATTTTGACTCCTAACTCAGGAGTCTTCCCACAATACTTCAGTGAGGTTTCTGAAAATAAAATATAGCTAAGAACCTAATCATTCCTGAAACAGATAAAAGCAGAGTATAATGAGGTAGCCTGTCATATGTGTCAGTCCTTGAGATATGTGTTAGATATTCTTTTCCTGGTTCCAATCCAAACAATCATATGGAAACTTAGGGAAAAGCTAGTTTCTGGCCATAATGGCTCACGGGTAACACTGTGTGACTGAGGAGTTGGAAAAACTGATGATTCAAAAGTTGCTGAACTGAGAGTGCACATTAAAATAGTAATTTACTGAGCTCCTAGCAAAGGTCCTATACCAATGGCCAGGAATAAATCAGTGGCTACTGGAGTAGTCATGGCCAACTGCAACAGAGAAACAACTTGGTCCAATAGGAAGAGTGGCTAAGGCTAGTAATAGAGTAGCCTGGATTATCATCTGACCTGATTCAGTAACAGATCAATCTATCTTGCAGAAATGCCAGTTTCCCTTTGAGTAGCCTGCCCAGATGAACAGCAGAGAGATTCATCCATGATCCAACTCCATGCCTGATAGCAAGCTTCATGATAACTCCATAAAGAAAAAAAGAATATTTTAGGGACAGAAGGTTACCCCATTGTGACATGTATTCTCTACATACATCCCTCATTGCCCTTGTATTTTAAAGGAGAATAGAAGGAAGAAAAAAGAATAAGGAATAAGAAAGAATGGAAGGAAAAGAAAAAAGATAAATGAGGTAATGTAGAGAGAGACATTTTATGTGAATGTAAAAATGGACTACCCTTTATTATTCTGGAAGGGAGTGAGCTCAGGACTTTGCATGTGCAAGGCGAGAGAGTGCCCTCAGTTTGAGGGCAATGTTTTGTACCAGTTGTATTATCTTATTAAATAAATACCCTTTCTAAAAGCTAATTAAGTTAAATAGTTGTTTGTTGAATAGGGGGCATACCAGTAGGGATTCAGGAAGAATAATATTATGTACCCCATAACCTCAGGGGTTATCCCTAGAACCTTGAGGGAAGAAGCCCTCAGTTACTTTCTGGGTATATCAACCTGAGAGTGCCCTACTACAAAAGAATACATGTGAAGTCATAGTATCTTGGATGTTACACACAAATATTCTCTGATTACTTCCAGATTGTGTGGAAACTTTGGGACTACTTTTTGGCTATGTGGCTCAGTCAGCTATCAAGGACTGCAACAAGTTAGTACTAAGTTCAACAGAAGGGGGTTGCTTATCCTTTCCCTCTCCTGAGAGAGCCTTCTGCTCTGGACCCACATGCATAGACTGGGTTAGTCTAATCCTGGGACAATGAAGTACTAGTTCTCACATAGAAGGAATTACACTGAGATAGAGAAGGGCTGTTCTTCACCGTTCACCAAAAATCAACCAGTGATAAACTTTCTCTTCTTTTGAACATGCCCTACTCTCATAAGGCAAAGGAATGATCAAGAGAGTATTCAAGGTCTTTCATGTCATATTAAATAAAATGCCAGGTCTTTTTAGCAACAGCCAATAGCAATAGCATGGCCAGAGGCTCCCATGAGGTATGGAAGGGGGCAGAGAATTACTTTGTAGGTTCTGTATGACTCACCAGTAAAAGGCGAATCTGAGTATTCTGTTACAAAGATGTGGAGAATATAAAAAAGGACTAGAAGAAATAGAAGGAAAAGAGTCATCTATAAACTATTAATGCTCGAAGATACTCACCTCTATGATTCTGTCTCCTAGTTGATGGCATGGTGAATCTCTGACAGCCAGATGGTAACAGCTATTTTGTACAGAAAGAAGGAGGGGTGGAACACATACTTCCTCCCACCCCTAACAGAAGGGAGGCAGGCAGGCTAGCATACCACTAACACTCAGCTTATTCTTCCCCATTTTATGAGCATACCCATCATTCTGGCTTCTCTGCCAAGGCAGAAAGACTGATGCTTCATGAAGAGGAATGAAGAGATCTCTTGCATTTTTTAAAAAGTCATTTACTGTCTTTAAATTACATTTTATTTTTTCAATTAACAAATATTTCTCGCCCACCCCTCAGTAGAAGAAAAAGAAAAAAGAAAAACACTTTAACAAACATGCATAGCCAAGCAAAATATAACCCCATATTGGCCAAGCCCAAAAATGTTTATCATTCTGCATGTTAGTCAATCACCCATCTGTCAGGTAGAATTTTTCATAATTGGCTCTTTGGAATCATGATTGATCATTGCATAGATTAGAGTTCTGAACTGAAAGAGGTCTCTTGTTAAACAAGTAATGAAAGGTCCTTCATGATAATGTGGTAACATGAAAGAATTTATGGAGGTTGATTGGGCAAAAGATAGAAGAGGAACAGGGAGAAATGCTTGATCTAGTATCTAGTAAATCAAGTGACAAAGGGAATAGAAAGGAATTGGAAAATCCCCAAGCAATGAAAATGTAGTAGAGAAATTTGAAGATAGAGTTAAAAAGAGAATGAGTTTAAGAGTGTATCTAGTTTGGGAATAACATTAGGTCTTCTTAAATGACTATAGTTGAGGAAAGTCTAAAAAGCAAGGGGAAAGAAGGAGGGAGAAGGAAAATTAGTCCTGGGCAGATCACAAACCTGTTGATCTTAGATCTTAGAGAATTTAAGTGAGTTTTCCATAGTTACACAGGTAGTAAATGTCAGAAGCAGTACTTGTCCTGGCTTCTTAATTCCTAGTTTAGCCCTTTACACACACTGCTGGACTGTCTCTTGTGAACTACATAAATATGATTACACAGGAAAAGAACAGGGGTTACAAATCAAACTCTAATATAACAAATTCCATTACAGTGAAAATCTCTACAAGTAAATTCCTGGTCCCTGAAGACTACTCATTTATTCCAAGCAACAATAAATTTAGCCAAGAAGCAGAATGATATAGTAAAGAGCATTGTTTTAGGAATGATTAAATATACGAGAGGATGGGAGGGGTAGTGTATCCATGTGGAAGGCCGATTGGAGAAATAGGGTCAAGGTAGGGCTTGTTATCTGGATTCCCTACATGACCAATCCAGGCTGAGGCAGTCTTTGTGTTTGGTCCTGGTAATCTGAGCCCTGAAAAGTTCTGGTACCAGCAGGTTGGTTAATCCCTCCAGGAGGCTATTAGAAGTCATTTAGAGAAATAGAGTCTGTAATAGATATTTTATCTGGATCCCATTACAAAATCATAGGCAAGTAAAACTGTGTGTATGATTTTTTCTGCACTGCATGTCAGGACACAGACAGAATGGGCCATCTAAGGTAAAGATCTGAGACTCCTCTTTTGACTCATTTTCAGATCCCCACCTTTTCTTAATATTCTTATTGGAAAGCTTTGAGTCTTTAGCAGACCAGCAGCTACTGAGTTAACAATTTCTCTCCTTGATAATTAAGAAGCCTGAACTCCAAAAAGATATATTACTTAGATAATCAGGCCAGACACAAACAAAGCTTTATCTGACCAGGTGCAGACCTGTAAATCAAGAGGACAGAACTCAATTAGTAAAAATCTCTATGAAATATATTTCTGCTCTCAGAATTAACCTCCTACTAATTGGTGGTTGGAATTTGGCCTTTGACCCTGGACCTATCTCTCTATTTTTTAGACTTTAATGGGTTTTTGTATGATTTGTGACCCCTTCACAGCTGTGATTCTTTCTCTGTGTTCTTTGTTTGAAACCCATATATAATAAACTCAAAACTCCATAGTAGTTGGAGCAGCTATGGGCTAACCACTAGTCTGGCTCAAGGGATGATGCCAGAAATAGAAACTGTCCTGCTATAGTAGATGGGCCTGTTTTGGCTAGGCAGACAATAGAGAATGCTCCCACCCAAGTGGTAGAGCAATGCAGAATGTCTTCTCCTAGCAGCATGTCTGTGATATCTGTCACATGGGTGCCTCTGTTTGGTAATCTGGGCAAATTCCCATTTCATGAACTACCCTCTCTCTCCCAGATCTGGACTTATTCACTGGCAACCTCCTATGCCTAGAATGATCTTCTACTTTATCTGAGCCTCCTGGCTTCCTTCAAGCCTCAGCTCAAATCTTACTTTCTTTAAGCAGTCTTTCCTGTGTCCCTCAATGCAATGCCTTCTTTCTTTTTTTGATTTTTAAATTTTTTTAGCATTCAAAATAATCATCAATAAAAACATTTTGATATGCAAAGAACAGAAAAGGAGGGCCACCTATGAACCTGTGAACTTCCCACAGGAACATTTAACACCACTAACTGACAACTGGTAGGATCGAGTTCAACAGAGCCTTGCCAACCTCTATAAAATTTCCATAATATTTGCACATATATTTTAAAAATTATAGGGGGCAGCTGGGTAGCTCAGTGGAGTGAGAGTCAGGCCTAGAGACAGGAGGTCCTAGGTTCAAACCCGGCCTCAGCCACTTCCCAGCTGTGTGACCCTGGGCAAGTCACTTGACCCCCATTGCTCACCTTTACCAATCTTTCACCTATGAGACAATACACCGAAGTACAAGGGTTTAAAAAAAAATTATAATACATTTCAATTTTTTCCAGATTACATGTCAATACAATTTTTTAATATTTGTTTTCTGACATTTTATAATCCATGTTCTCCCTTTCCCTTCCATACTACTCCCCTCCCCAAGAAGGCAGGTAATATGACATAGGTTGTACATATATTATCATTTAACACATATTTCCATGTCTGTCATGTTGTGAGAGAAGAAATGTATTGCTTACACAAGAGAAAAATTAATGGGGGAAATGAAAAAAAATGGTGCTTTTCTTTTTTTTATTTTATTTTATTAAGAAAAATTTTTCATGGTTACATGATTCATGTTCTTTCCCTCGACTCCTCCCTCCCCCCTCACATAGCCAACAAGCAATTCCACTGGGTTTTACATGTGTCATTGATCAAGACTTATTTCCATATTGTTGATATTTGCACTGGGGTGATTGTTTAGAGTCTACATCCTCAATCATATCCCCATCAAACCTTGTTTTTCTTCTGTTTCTGCTCCCATAGTCCTTTCTCTGGATGTGGATAGCATTCTTTCTCATGAGTCTCTCAGAAAAAAAGAACGGTATTTTTCAATTTGCATTTGGACTTAGTCTGGGAGCCTTCTTTCTAAGATCCTGTAGGTCTCTTGTTTGTGATGTTTGCATATTGACTTCCCAGCAGAACATGAGTTCCTTCAGGGAAGAGATTGTTTTTGCCTATTGTGTAATTAGAATTTTGAACACCAGACCCTCTTTCCCAGCTTCCCATGTTCCTTCTCACATTAAGTACTAAGGTAGGGAAAATGTAAATTTTGTGTAGCTCTGCCCTCTCATTCTTCTCTGGGAAACAGTTGTGGATGTAGGGTGAAGTAAGAGGCAGGAGATTTTACTCAGGTTTTTTCTTTTGTTCTTCTTATTTTCTTCTACTTCAAGTGATTATTAATAAACCTTATAAAATATAATACTTGGAGTTATTGGATATTAATTTTAATCTTACACTTTCTTTGTGTATCCTGTGCTTAGTGCAGGGCAAACATTTATTAAATACTTACAATCTTATTGCCTACATGCTACAGGTCCCAGGAAGGCCTTCTCATTGGCCTCATCACCTTGAAGCTTGTCTTTGGATCTAGTAACCTTAACATTAGGACTTGAGGAAAGATACTTCCCAGTTCTATCTTATTTGTATAGACAGTTGGTATAGTGGGAGCCAGCCTACTACAATGTCTATACTGTCAAAAGAGTCTATGGATTGATAGATGAGCTAATTGATGAAGGGGCATCAACCTGAAAGGGAATTGAGGTATCTAGCATAGTAATAATGGCAGCAATGAGAAGAGAGTGAGCAGCACCAGACAGGATAAGGCAAAAAATTAAGAAATGTTGCCCCTGAGGCTCAGATTGTGAGTCAGAGTCCTCTGAGACTGAATTCCAGGGAAGAGGGAGTTCAAGAAATTAAAATGTTATCTCCAATGTTTTCTTATTTTATTCTTTTCTCTAATAATTCGCTAGTCCTTATGAAATATTTGTGAGACTTATAGCTTATAAGAAATAACGAGGAATCAGGGAACTAGAAACTTAGAGAGATTTCAGCCAAGTTTTTTATGTTCTCAGGGGTTACCCATGATGGTAACTGAGCCATTCTTCAAGATATACAAGTCAAAATCCAGCACTTGTGCACTCATACCTGAGAGTAAATAATAGGTTTATTCAGTTCTTAGCTCCAACAGTTTAATGTTTTTTTCTTTTTCTTTCTTCTTTGGTTTACATTCTTCCACCTTCCAGCCTCCCCACGGTGGTCAGGATTCCCTTCTGCCTCTTTAGAGCCTTTTTTTCTTCTTTCTTTTTGTTTAGAAGCCCTCCTTCAAATTGTTAAAGGTATATTTTATTCTTCCTGAAAACATGGAGAAGCATTTCTCTAGTTTGAGAGAAATGATTTAATATCAAATCACTTAAAAGTTTAGGCAATGTAGAGTTCACAAATACTTCCACTTACGTTACTGAAAGTGTCTCTTATTGTTATAGAACATGACTTGAACTTGAAAATCTTTGAATAACATAGTTGGGAACTGCAATTGTCCTCAGAACATACTGTACACAATGCAATTTAAGTATAAGTGTGCATATCAATGAGATGATATCTAAACACCAGAATTGAGCTCATGTGGATTATAGTAGAAGCTGTGCCTCATGGAACAGGCATGGGCACAGATATTACCTATTTCACAACAAATTCCATACCAGATTCCTTCTAAATCTAGGATTAAGCAGCATTTTTAAGATAATGTTTATATCTTTCTCCAAAAGGAATGTGAGTTAGACAGGATGGGTTCTATTTGCAGGAAGATATTACTTGTAAAAAGATATCATGCCAAAGGGAGGAAAGCATTTGGACTACTTGTCTTGAAAAGAGATATGAAATTCTCAGAAGTAATGTTTTCAGTTATACTTTGTTTTACTCTGAAGTAAAAAACTGAAGGATATAGCTATGAAATTCCAGGACTCCTATTCTCTGTCATTTTCAAGTCAGAAGTAATTTTTCATTTACAAGTAGAACAGCATTTGAGGAACACTTCAAATGAAAAACCTGGGCCTACTAAGAAGAGAGAATGGACTTGTGTTAAGAAGCAGGCAGTCTTAAGTGGCCCTAAGATTTAGGTTGGAAATTAGTTTGATATTTAAAAGCAAAAGAAGTCCTCTATAAGAGCATCTTAAGAAGAAATTCTCAGAACAAGAATTCAGGAAGCCTCAATGAAGCAAACTCCTGTGTAGACTGTTCTAGCTAAAAGGAAAAAAAGTCTTTGAAGTCTTCCAAGGTAAGGGAACAGAGTTTTAGAGGAAGATTTTGAGAAGGCCAAGTTCAACATAAATTTATTCAATTCAACAAATATCTATCAGGCTGATTATGTGAAAGTCCCTACCCTCAAAGAATTTGTGCTGTACTGAGGAATAGAAAAGGTACATAGGTAAATAAAAGGTAAATATGTGGTTACTTGAGGAGGGAGAAAGTACTAATTATTAGGGGAAGTAAGAAAGATTTTAAGCAGAAAATGGCCCTGGGAATAGCTTTGAAGGAAGCAAGAAATTGTCTATTTTGCTTTGTTTTTCCATTTTAATTTCTTTCTTCTCTTTTTATATCACCTTCATTTCTAAATCTATCATTCCTTCCTCCTGTGCCTAGCAAACAGACTCTCAGGAAAGAAGGCTCAGACTTAGCACAGTTTCCACAAACCATTAGTCTCACAATGTTCATTGGTGCCAAATTTGGCTTTGTGGTGGAGATGAGCCCTAGTCTCAACTATCGCTAGCCTGGGTCCTGAAAGTCCTTAGGTGATGCTGTGTGACTCTGGGTAAGTCACTTAATCCTCATTGCCTAACCCTTCCTGTCCTTCTGCCTTAGAACCAATATACAGTACACAGTATTTATTCTAAGATAGAAGGCAAGACTTTAAAAAAGAGAAAGGAAGAAAGGAAGAAAGGAAGAGAAAGAAAGGAAGGAAGGAAGGAAGGAAGGAAGGAAGGAAGGAAGGAAGGAAGGAAGNAAGAAAGAAAGAAAGAAAGAAAGAAAGAAAGAAAGAAAGAAAGAAAGAAAGAAAGAAAGAAAGAAAGAAAGAAAGAAAGAGAAAAATCATGGACATAAGTCCAACCAGAAATCCTGGAAGAGTTAAAGAGTTTAAAAAAAAAGAGCTAAAGATGATTTTAAAACCCAGATGAGAGTTAGAAAAATGGGGAAAGAAACACGCTACATAATAAAGATATGAAAAAAATTAGCAGCTTGGAGTGAAAGGTACAAAACATTATTCAAGAAAAATAATCATCTGAAAATTAGAATTTTCCAAAAAAGAAGTTAATGACTCCATGAGACATAAAGAAATACTAAAACAAAGTCCAAAGACTGAACAAGTTGAAAG
Source organism: Gracilinanus agilis (assembly GCF_016433145.1). Lineage (NCBI taxonomy): Eukaryota > Metazoa > Chordata > Mammalia > Didelphimorphia > Didelphidae > Gracilinanus > Gracilinanus agilis. The sequence goes on along the minus strand of NC_058132.1, from coordinate 408,402,886 downwards.
AAATTAAAGAAAATGTGAGGTATGTTATAGAAAAAAATAGCTTACATGGAAAACAGATATAGGAGTGATAATTTAAGAATCAGTGGACAACCAAAAAGCTATGAACAAAATAGAACTTATTTTTTAAAAATCATCAAAGAAAACTGCCCAGATTTCTTTGAAGCATAGGGCAAAATGGAAATAGAAAGAATCTCCTGAATGGAATCCATGAGTAATTATAGCTCAAATTCAGAGTTCCCAGATTAAAGAAAAAATACTATAAGCAACCACAAAGAAAGAATTCAAATACTAGAAAATTCCCATTATGGAAATTCCTATTCATGGTTCATTTTCCCACTTAGCTTGGTGTGGTATTGGTGTTACATGTGCACATGACTGTGTGGTGGCCATAAGAACTCTGTCTCCCTTGTCCTGATTTAAGACTTGTTTGTTTGTAAAAAAAAAAAAAAATTAAGTACCAAGGAGCCATCATCAAGATCATGAAAAATTTAGCAGGTGCCATAGTAAAGGAGCAGAAAGCCTGGAATATGACATTACAGAAGACCAAATATGTAGGCTTACAGCCAAGATTGACCCCCAGCAAAACAACTACTAGGTCTATATTCCAAATAAATCAAAGAAAAGGAAAAGGGCATATACGTACATAAATATTTACAAGAGCCCTTTATGTAGTGGCAAGGAATTAGAAATTGAGGGGATGCCCATCAATTAGGTAATGGCTGAACAAGTTGTGGTATGATTATGATGGAATCATATTGCGTTTTAACAAATGACGAGCAGGATGGTTTCAGAAAAATCTAGGAAACCTTACATGAACTCTCACAAAGTGAGACAGAACCAGGAAAACATTGTATACAGTAACAGCAATATTGTATGATGATCAACTTTGAATGATTTCACTATTCTGATCAACAGAAACGATTTGAGACAATTCTTAAGGAATTATGATGAAAAATGCTATCGACCTCAGAGAAAGAACTAATGGAGTCTGAATGAAGATTGAAGGATTTTTTTTTCACTTTACTTTTCTTGCTTTTTTTTAAAAACATGGCTGATATGGAAATGTCTTGCATGATTTCACATGTATAATTGATGTCACATTTCTTTCCTTCACAATAGGTAGAGAGGGAGAGAATTCAGAACTTGATTTTTTAAATGAATGTTAAAAACAAACAAATAATAAATTTTAAATTAAAAAAAGGAATGTTGTAATTCTATTGTTTGGAAACTGAGGATGGATCAAGCTTGTTAAGAAGTTAAATGCCAAGATGAAGAAGTTGTATATTTAACTGCCTCCTATGTGCAAACTACTAGGGAAAATATGAAGACTAGATAGGGCTTCCTTTAGCTTATCTGGATAAGCTCTCATGGAGTATATCTACTTTTTACTAATTTCCATGCCACCCCTTCCCTATAGACCTCATTATCCTCCAGCCAATAAGAAAAAAGGTCAAGGTGGAGGAATTATACTATTTTTAAAAAAGCAATGGAAACAAATGTAGGTTAACTTCCTGAAGGGAACATTAGAAAAGAAATGATTGAAGTAAGCTGACTCGAAATCAAACTACTTATTTGCTTATGTTAGTAGTTCCAAATTGTGTAAACTCTGTAAGTTTGGGGGGGGCGGGTTTTAATGAAAAAAAGTTGTAAAATATAGAAACAATATCAAAAGTAACTTTGAACATGAGCAAATTGTGTCCTTCAGAAGAAAAGTAATATATCTACTTGATGGTATCAACTCAGTTGAGTAGAGAGCAATAAAAACTAGCTCATTTTTATGTCACATTAAGAAGTATTTTAAGCCAGCAGACCAATCAACAGGATTCCAGAGTTCTTTTTTAACCTCCAAAATCTCAAGTAACTACCAAATACCATATTCTTCCATTTATTTCTATGAGTGAATATGAATTTATATCACAAATTATTTTTGCATTCTGTATTTAAATCACCTTTACAGTCAAAAGAAAACTACATGCATATGCCAATGGAAACTTAATATAATAATAATCAATGATTACATATTCATAAACATAGACATTGAAGAGGCAGTGTATCATAGTGTACTAGCCTTAAGAGTCAGGAGTTGAAATTATCTCAAACACTTACTAGCTGTGACTTTGGGCAACTTCTTGACTTCTCTCAGGCTGTTTCTTTACATAAAATGTAATGAGAATAATAATAGTACCTACCTCATCAGGTTTTTGTAAAGGTCAAATGAATATGTATGTTTTATGTATTTATATATTATATATAATATAATTATTATATATTTTATACAAATATGCTGTCATGTTTATTTAAATAGATGATGTAATTTAGATTGCAAATCTTAAAGTACTACATAAATATTAGTTACTATCAAATGTATGTTTGTATACTTATGATAGCCAATGTATGGTGGTGGTGGTGGTGTTTCAGTTGTATCTAATTCTTTGTGACTCCATTTGGGGTTTTCTCGAAAAAGATACTAGAGTGGTTTGCCATTTCCTTCTCTGGATCCTTTTACAGATGAGGAACCAGAGGCAAACAGGGTTAAATGACTTGTCCAGGGTCACAGAGCTGGTAAGTGTCTGCGGCTACATTTGAACTCAGTTTCTTCCTGACTCTAAGCCTAGAACTCTATCCACTTTACCACCTAACTGTTCCAGCCAATATGTACATAATACCTATTTCATGATACTGCTAGTCCTTTTGAATTTTGTGTTATTTCATATAGATATTTTCACATTTCTATAAAGTCAGCACATATATCATGCTTTATGACAGAGACAGAGAGAAGAAAGAAAATCATAGTGCCCTTTATTTTTCATATACCAAAGGTCCTTCAGGTTATAGCTAGTGTCAGACCCTGTTGAGGTTAAATTCTTGAATCTATGATAGCTGCTTTGGTTGTCTGTATACTTGCAGGTTTGTATTTTTATCCCACCTTTATCTCATTTAAATAGGCAACTCTCAGGGTGGAAATACATTCCACTAGGCAGGTTAAACATTACAGCAAAGTTGCCAACGGGATGGAAAGTTTAAGTAACTTGAGTAGCTCTTTGAAGTTCAAAGACCTAGTTGCTTACTCAAGGTCACACAAGTTTCAAGAAGCTTGAAAAGGATTTAAGCTCAGGTCTCCAAATGTCCTTCTTATGCTTCATAGTTCTTGTCAGTTTTAGCCCCTTCTGCACTTTCCCTCTCTGGTTTGTGAATTTGAGTTGATTATCTTCATACAATGGTACTCTCTGCTCCTATTCAGTCATTTGGCTCCTTTTAAAATAAGGTATTGTAGGGGGTAACTCAGTGGCTCAGTGGTTTGAGAGTCAGGCCTAGAGATGGGAAGTCCTGGGTTCAAATATGACCTCAGAAATTTCTTAGCTGTATGTCTCTGGGTAAGTCATTTAAGTCTTCTGCCTCAGAACCAAGAGACTGTATTGATGCTAAAGTGGAAAGTAAGGGTTATAAAATTAAAAAACAAAACAAAACAAAATAAGATATTGTCCTTCCAACTTAGGTGATACTAGGATAGAGCATCAGGAAAAGAATCAGGAAGTCTCATCTTCCTGAGTTCAAATCTGTCTGGCCTCAGATAACTTACTAGTTGTGTGACCCTGAACAAATCACTTAAATCTTATTTGGCTCAGTTTCTTCATTTGTAACTGAAGAAAGAAATGGCAAACAATTCTATTATCGTTGCCAAGAAAATCCCCAAAGGGTCACAAAGAGTCAGACACAACTGAACAACAGCATACTCTTTCCAAAGCTGTTGTCTAATTATTCATTAGTTACAGTCTACCAAATCTCACTGATATACTGCATAATAGTGGTCTGGGGAATACCCAGATCACCTGAGACAGATCTGCCCTCCCCCACAAGGGTCTTCCTACCTCAAATCTCCCCCTACTTCAATCCATCATCCATTCAGCCACTAATATAGATCATGTCACTACCATCCCCATTCATTTAACTCCAGGATCAAAAACAAAATATTATTTGACATTCCCCTTTATAATCTAGTCCTCTCCTGCCTTTCCAATCTTCTTAGAGCTTACTCTGCAACACATATTTTTTGATCCAATGACACTGGCTTCTCAGCTGTTACATGAGCAAGACACTCCATCTCCCAGCCCTGGGCATTTTCTCTGGCTATTTCCCATTTCTTGAACACTCTTCCTCCTTCAATCTACCTACTCATCTCCCTGGCCTCCTTTAAGTTTCAACTAAAATCCCATATTTTACTGGCAGTCTTTCCCATCCTCTCTTAATTCTAGTGTCTTTTCTATGTTATCCTGTATATAGTTTTTTTTGCATATATAAATTTGCATATTGTCTCCCCCATAAGATTTTAAGCTCCTTGAAGGGTTATCTTTTGCTTCTTTCTCTGTCCCTTAGCACTTTATGCAGTACTTGGCACGGTGTAGTGACTTAACAAATGTTTATTGATTAATTAGGGGGCTGCTTTTGGTACAACATTGGGTTTATCCTTTTCTAATAATGATGGAGATTTTGACAGAAATCCTGTCATTCCAAATTTCCAGTTCAAGCACTGTCATAAACAAAAAATGAAAAATATTCTATGGGACAACGATGAACAAATTATGAATTAAAGTCATGGAAATAAAGACATATCAACATCACTTTCATAGTCTTTACAAAAATAAAATAAAATTCAGACATTTCAGTTATGTCTGACTCTTTGAGACTCCATTTGCAGTTTTCTTGGCAAGTCATGGAATGGTTTGCCATTTCCTTCTCTGGGTCATTTTACAGATGAGGAAATTGAGGCAAACAGGGTGAAGTGACTTTCTCAGGGTCATACAGCTAGTATGTGTCTGAGCCAGATTTGAACTCGTGAAGATTAGTCTTTCTGTTTCCAAGCACAGGAAGGATGGACACAACAGAATTTTACAGAAGAGAAAGTAATGACTTACACAAAAAATGGATAACAGAAGAGGATGATCTATATCAGGTAAAACAGTAAACTCTAGGGTCCTAGCTGGAATTTTCAAACTGACCATGAACACTGGAGCTACTATTTGATGTCTCAGTTTGATTCTAGAGGCTTTAGCTATTTATACAACCTGCCCATCTCAAGTAAATGGTTAAAAAAATTAAACCCCAAATTTTCTTATCACACAGGCTATGTACAGGGTGAATTTCAGATAATCCCAAAGACAAGGCTCTCTCCCTTAAGAAGGATCAGTGAAGGCTTTTTGCAAAAGGTGGATTTTTAGCTCAGACATGCCAGTCAGGCAAGCCAGTGGAGGAGGAAGATGAAGAAGATAATGCCAGGCATGGGGGACAGCCAATGAAAGTGTCTGAAGTCTGGAGATGGAGTATCTTATGAGAGGAACAACAAGGAGGCCAGTGTCACTGGATCACAGAGCAAGGAATAAGAAGAAAGTTAGGAAGGGACCAAGTTATGAAGGGTTTTTAAAAAATCTAACAGATGATTTTATATTTGATCCTGAAGGTGAAAAGGAACCATTGGAATTTATTGCATGGGGGGTTGATATCTCTTCATGAAACTGTACGATATAAAAAGTTTATAGCGACCTAACAGAGGAGACCAAGATAAGTGGAAATAGGATGAAGTGTATTTATCTTTGTTGCCCTACTGGAGTTATGCTGAGAATGCCTGCAGTGAGGCTGTGGAGGGTAAATTTACATACCAACACTTTTATTTAACTACAATAAAGCAGTTATTTTTATCTACCTATGCACCAGTCTTGTAGAACATTAAATGTAAAATAATAATAATAGGATAATTTTCTGTCCCAAGGCCACTTCTATCTGAACACAGTTAAAAGATATGAGAATGAGGTAATAACAATAACAGCAACAATAGATATTTATATAGCAATTCAAGGTTTTTAAAGCACTTTTTAGACACTATCCTATTTTCCCTGTGAAGAAAGAGCTGCAGTATTATTATCTGCATTTTATAGGGAAAGAAATTGAAGCTAAGATGTTGTGACTTACCCTAAATCATCAGAGGGAAATCCAAATGCTATTTTCAGATAGTATTTTCTTACCTTGCTAATAACTTCCTTTATTCATCTTTCTCCTTTGAAGACATTATCTTCAATCAGTAGGAATAATGTAAATAATTTAGATGTGGCTCAGTTTATCCAGGAACTTGTCAACTCAGTGGTTAGACACCTATTTTAAGAGTATCATCAGATAAATTAATGTTTGTAGATGGTCTATGGGACTTACTACTCTTTTTCCCATTTTCCATCATCCTTTTACTATTATAAAGAGGTAGAGTATTACTTTGTATTTTCCATTTCATAGATCTTTAAGAAACTATCACCCAGTAGCCAATTTTCATTCACAAATATCTATCTTTAAACAGTGTAATGGGGGCATAACATGTACAGACCCCATCAGCTTGCTCTGTGGATTTAACCATTCCATAGGTAGTGATCAGGGAGCTTGTCTCTGGGTATATCATGGCAATGTCTGAAAGAAGTACCTTGGAGAGACTATGAAGCATGAGTAAATAATATTTATTAAATTTTACTATTAATATTGTTCCAAACCACACAGGATTACTTTGTTTTTGTTTTGCTATTTATTATGCAACCTTTGGGTGAACCAGCTCCTACCTGAAAAGAAGGACATAGGAAGGCTTTGGAGACCTCTCCCCACCAAAATGTTCTGGGAACGTCAAAATCTGACACATCTCCAGGGTTGTTCCACCAACTATTCTCACCAGTAAACAGGTTCACAAGGTTCGAATCATGAAGAGTTACAGAAAACAAATAGGATTTGAATCAGAACCCACAGAAAATGATCCCTACCAGTGAGCTATCATGACCCCAGACCTACAGTTTCATTTATTTATAATATAATCTTGGTTGGGCTCCAAAAGGGGACATCTAATTATGATCCTCTGTGCTTGTTCTCCCTGCCTCAGGTCTTCTGCATGTCTGAATTTCATTGCTGTTTTCTAGTAGTTCTTATCTTTGGTTATTCCTCCTATCACTCCCTGCTGTTTTTCATTCTCCTCTGGCATCTTGTCCTACAGTTGTTCCCATCTTGTAGCAGGTTATGGTTATTCATTGCAGGGCCCTTTGTCTATCTTCTATTGCTCTTTAGTTTTTCCTACTATCTCTTTCCCTAGAGCTCTCCTCAGACTCTAACATATGGCATTCTCTCCCATTTCCAGAGGACCAGCTGTCCAAAATGGTTAAGGAATAAAATTCCAGACCTTGTCTTGCTACAGGGTGTCTATAAGCCAAAATGTATCTCCATACAAGAATCTTTCCATTTTGTAAAGCATTTTTTTTACTTTGGTTATCATAGCCAAAAGCTTTGTGAATAAGTATCTGAAGGCTTAAATAAATCATTTCCTCGTGTCTTTCTCCAATTCCTTTTTGGTTCATAGCATTTTATTACAATTTGCATTCTCTCTTCCCCCATACCTTAGTTGTATGGGGACTACTCACATCAATACTTTCTACTAGGTCTAAGACTTTGGAGGAGCACTCCACTCTCTCCCCAAACATCTTTCAATTCCCTAAATTTCCCCTGGAGCAGCTGAGTGCATCTACTAAAATGCAGGGTCATTTCCCAAAACATTTAGGAAAAGGAATGAAGAGCCAGGCACTTCTCTTCCTCTTGTTTTTTTTAACCCCTCTCCTCAACTCTCCAAACCCCACAAATGAGAAAGAGAAAGGTTTGTTATTTCCACAATAATTACATTTTACATAGTGCTTAATACTGCTTATTGTGCCGTTGGTAGATATTGTGTGCAAGTGTATGTGTTATGTGTACATATGTAGATATAGATATAAAAACAAATGTATGATTTTATTGAGAGACAGAAATGGTATGAGTAAAAGTAATTGTGGTTTATTAGCCTTTGATTTGGATTATCACTGTTTATTTATACACTGTAGCAAACATAAGCTATTAATTCAACCTACCACTTTTAATCTTTGGTCACCTTGGGAATGTGTGGATGGTTAGATACCCGATAGATGGGTAAGTTAGATTGCTAGATAATATGGAGGAATTTTTAAAAAGGGGGGGGGCATAGCTAGAAGAAAAATAAGGTGAATGGAGTTAAAGTTTACCACTAACTAAACATTTAATTGGTATTTGTGGTATGTTGTCCAATATTTAACATCAGTTAAATGGTGGGAAACAAGATGAGTTCAGCAAAAAGCCATGTTCTAGATTTTGTAAAATCCTGTTTTGAGAGGGCAAGGCAAGAAAAAAGTAGTCCATGCTTAATGGATCAAATAGTTACTAAACAGCAATTGGATGCCTGTAGGACGTGGTCACTCAAATAGTTAGAAATCGCTCATTTTCCCTACAGATAATGAAAGCTTCTTTCAGTAGTTACATGGCAGACTTTAGCTTTGGCATTCTCTCTTCTTCATTGGCACATTTATTGCAATGACAGCTGCTGTCAGTGGGTGGTGTCCTGGGCTTTTGGAAGGCATAATAAAGTGGTTGTAATCCTGTGTATTCCTGGGAAAAGTCCTTTGCCTGGGGTTTGGAATTTTCAGGGTTCTATACCCTCAATAGATCTAGAAAATGAAGACCAGAATTGGAAATATAGGTGCTTTGTTTTCTCAAATTATTTTCGTTAGAGGAATTTTTGGTGACAAGATTATTTGTTTCTTCCCAGGTGGTTGGCATTGGCTTGATTCACCAAGGGAAAGACAACCCAACAAATGAATGTCACTGTATCATCTATGAAAAAGATGGCCCTGCCCTTCGGTCAACACCTCCTTCTAATTAGCTTCTTTGGCTTCTTTGCATTTAATAGCTTTGTAAGAGGTCAAAAGAACAACACATTGATTTTTACCAAGGAAAACACCATCCGAAACTGCAGCTGCTCTGCTGATATACGGGATTGTGATTACAGTTTGGCCAGTCTGATGTGCACTTGTAAAACTGTTTTGCCCTACACAATAGAGCAAGCCAGTTATGACAGTGATCTGACTATCTGGTTCACAGACATCACTGCACTGGGCTTCCTACTGAACTATACATTAGTTAAGGACCTGAAGCTTTCCCTATGTAGCACCACTACTCTCCCAACAGAGTATCTGGCTATTTGGGGGCTGAAAAGACTTCGAATCAACACAGAAGTCAAAGATCAGTTCCCAGAGCAAAGCCTGATGATACACAGCAGTGGTGACAGTAGTTTTAAAGAAGACAATCCTAAATTGCCCACTAACAGGCAAACATTATTTTATGTTTCATTCTTGGATACAGCTCTTTTCAATGGGGAATCTTCTTTGAAATCATACAGCATTGAAAATGTCACCAGTATCACAAACAATTTCCCTTATCTTTCTTACTTGAATATGTTTTCCATCCCAAGCTACGAAAGCTATATTGTTACATTCATTTATTGATATTGTATTGTGATCAATTTCAATGGATAGATGAACAAAAATGGATATGTTAACAAAACCTGGTTACCTTCCTCTCTCTTTTATCCTTTCCCAACACATACAGAAAGCTTAAGCAGCTAGGTGGCATAATGGATACAACACTGGGCCTAGAGTTGGAAAGTCCTGAGTTCAAATCCAACCCCAGACAACTTCTAACTATGATCTTGGGCAAATCACTTAATCCTATCTGCCTTAGTTTAAAATAAACTTGTTAACTTTATTATTAAAATAATAAAATAAGCTAGACAAGAAATAGCAAACCATTGCAAAGCCTTTGCTAAGAAAACTCCAAATGGAATCTCAAAGAGTTGGATACCACTGAAACAAATGAACAACAACTTTAAAAATACACATTTGAAAGCAGCTGGGTAGCTCAGTGGATTGAGAGCCAGGTCTAGAGATGGAAGCTCCTAGGTTCAAATCTGACCTCAGACAATTTCTAGCTGTGTGACCCTGGGCAAGTCACTTGAACTCCCATTGCCTACACAGTATTCCAAGGCAGAAGGTAAGGGTTTATTAAAAAAGAGTTAAAATTTAAAAAATACTCATTCACAACTAACCCCTTCTTTCTCTTGCCAAGCATCTAATATTTCCACCATCCCCTACTACCATCATCATTCAGGCTTCTGGAGAAGCATGGGATCATAGACCTAGAGAGATAAAACGTACTTCACAGGCCATCTAATCAAAACCCTTCATTTTATAGGTGAGGAAGATGAAACCTAGAGAAACAGTAACTTGTCCAAAGTCACACAGGCAATATCAGAGGTAGGATTTGAATCCTTTAGTAATAATAGCAAATATCATTTACATAATGCTTTATGATCTGAAATATGCTTTATATAAATATCTCATTTGATCCTCAAAACAGCCCTGTGAAGTAGGTGCTATTATCTCTGTTTTACAGCTGAGAAAACTGAGGGAGTCAGAGGCTAAGTGATTTCTCTAAGACCACAAAACTAGTGACTAAGGCTAGATTTGAACTCATGTCTTCCTGCCCCCAAGTTCAATACTATCTACTGTAACAACTAGCTGCCTCCAACTGACTTTGGCTCCAAAGCCCATACTCTGTCACAGTATCATGTTGTACCACTACGGAAGTCATTTAGAAAAAAAAGAATGGGACTTTTAGAGACTACACGGGTCTAGTAATAGCAAAAGAAAAAAAGCTGTGAAAAACAAACAAAAAAAAAAAGCTTAGAGAATTGAATCAGGAAAGAGATTCACAAAATGCACTTTAAAATTCTTTCACTCCATAATTTCTAATAGCCTAAATTTCCACCAATTAGAAGCAAATTTGAATATACAAATTCCTCTTTTAAAAATGGTGGGAAGTAAAGAACCAATCACATATTACTGTGAATAGTGTGTTCAACAAAATTACTTTCATTCAACTACAGTGCAGGAAGGAGGGTTTAAGTTGGGGGTGATGATACAAGAGAGGTAAATAATTCTGGAGCATGAAGAACTTAGCAAGAACTAAGAAGCTAGGCATTTTGGAACTGTGAGAGATGGAACACAGAAAGAAGAGAGGAGAGTGACAGTTGGGTGGATGCAAAGACTTGTGGGAGAAGAACCAACTGAACACTTAGCTTTTGGGTTGACAGCCAGGAGGGAGGTGGTTTTTTGAGGGCTGTGGGACCCACAAGTAAAATTTGGAGTTTCCTGAGACCTTCAATGAAAATTGATCATATCATTTGATCTCTACTGGTTCTTGATCACACTGGAAATAAACAACAGTTTCTTCAGTTTGGCCAGGGGTGCCTGGACTTCTGTGGGGAGCTGACCCCTGGGACCCACAAATATTGCCTTGGGCCTTGTCCTTCTATATTCCCTTTAGTTTAATAACAATTCTAGCTGAAGGAGTACTATTTGGGGATTGGATCAAAGAAACTGGGATTTGGGGAACACAGAAGAATCTCTGTGGCTACCCTGCCCAGTCAAGGACTGAGAGGGGATTTACGGATTACCTGTACCCCCTTTCTTGGAAACCTTTATTTATATATTCCCTTGATTATTTTGTTCCTGAAATAAACCCTATCAGTGTGATGTAGTCAAATTGGAGTGAACTATATTGGTGGGAGACAGAACTTGTGGGCTGAAGGAGGAAGGTTAGCAGACCTCCATTTTTAAAACTGATTCCAGCTGGGGATTTCTGGGGGAGCCTTAGGTTTGCACTGCCCAGCAAGACATCTTTTTGGGGTCACACTTGGTTCCATGGGAGAAGACATTCCTATAACTTCTCTACCCCAGCAAGAACATTCATCTGGGGAGCCCCATTTTTCCAAGAAACCCCATTTTGTCTCCCTAGTAAGGAGAGGTGGCTGTGAGGGAAAAGTGTTCCTTATACAACAACTCAGGGGGTAATCAACTACATCCCCATCCTACTAATCACATACCTTCTTACAGAAGGATTGGGTAAAGAGCCAAAGTTGAAGTCTCCTTGAAGTCATGAGCAAGGGGAGAGGAGAGAAGGGGGGTAGGAAGATGCCTAAGACAAACTTTGCAATGCAAAATTAAAAATTTTGCCTATTATTTGCCCTCTTCCAAGAAAAAATGGAAGAGAATCTCTTCCTTCCTTCCCCTTCATCTTGCTCTCAGAACCAGTAAGCAGACCAATGGTATTAGTATGTATTACAAAGTAAACTCCTTTGGAGAAATGATTGTTTCTCTTATTTTATCTGTATCCCCAGCACTTAATACAGTGCCTGATACCCAGTGCTTAATAAGTGCTTTTGGAAAATTTAATTGACCAAGTACTATGGTTTAACAAGAAAAAAAAAGTTGGAGACAGAGTAACATCTGTGGTAATTTGTCTCCCTGGAGAAAATTCCACTCAGAGGCCAGACTCTGTGACTGTCTGCTCCACCCTGACAACCACCCTACCTTGCCCCCTTTACTTTTCATATCCTCTTTGTGTTGATGTCCTCTCTGCCTTCCCAAAATGTAAACTCCTTGAGATGGGGGATTATCTTGCTTTTATTTGTATCCCTGGAATACAGCATAGTACATAACATGTGGTTAAGTGCTCAAAAGAATCTCTCCCTCTCTCTTTCTTTCTCTCTCTTATATATATATATATGTAATATATACACACATATATGTAGTGTGTATATACATACATGTATACACACAATATATGTATTGTGTCTGTATATATTTCTATCTCTATCTATAGCTGTCTAAAGAGATATAGATATGAAAAGAGAATATATGAGGGTACTGTTTAAGACAAGCGCCAAACAACTCACCAAATAAAATTAAGCTGACTATAACTTAACAGACATAAAACTACTGGTTACAGATGTGTAATATCAGAATCAGCTGCTTATGTATAGTCAGACCACAGGCTAAAAACATATATAGAACAAAATTCAAAATTAACATCCCACTACACAAAAAGTTAAAGATACTGCAAATGACTAAAACAATTTCAACCTATTGAAATTGATACTAGGAAAAAGATAATGGGAAAGATACTAATCTAATGCTACTAATAATGTTCTGCTAAAGTTTAACTTACATAAAAAAAGCTACAATGACAAGTAAGCTAAAGATTTCATTTATTATATCTCTGTCATTCAGAGAGAAATGGAAGTCAAAAGCAAAATCAGTTTAGACTACAAGTTCATTTGTAAAAAACTGCCACATAGATTGGTGGGAAATTATGAGCAATATCACTTGAGCAATTATGAGAAATTATGAGCAATATCATAAATTACTATACAGAAATATTGGCATGAGACCCACGTTAGCCACATAATCCCCAAAGCAAAAAGAAATAAAAATAACCAAGATGTACACAAATATCCATAAAATGGAACAAATTATACAGTGAGTATAAATCTATTTATCAATGATAAGTAACTGAAATCGGATTCTAACACTTTAGTCTCCTTTCTATGTGTAGAAATGACATAATAAATTCAAGAATAGCCAGACCAAATTTATATACATGCTTATCAATGCTGGAAATGACATAAATTTGAAAGAATTGAGAAATTATTTTCTAAAATAACTCAAGGAAGAAAAGATTCCAAAATAAAAGGGGGGAAATCACATACTCTACTAATATCCAAAAATGGCAAATAAGAGAACAATAACTACTAATCCATGTGCCTACTTTCTCATCTTTTAACAAATCGTATGAGAACAACCAATATGTGCAGTAAGGGAAATCTTGACTTAATACACACACACATATTTTAAAGAAAAGAGGCAAGCTTTCACATACACTTCCATAATAGACCATATCATTGCAGATACACAATTGACTTAAAGATTAAGAGAACACAAGGTCTCACACTACTAGTGAGTTTATTGTTTGTTACAAAAAAAACAATAGGGGGAAACAGTCTAAATAGCTATTCTCATGCATATGTTAATATCATTTGAGAATAAATGCTTGCCAAAAGGTATATGTCGCTCTTACAGAGAACTTATTCTGCAAGGTACAAATGGAAGAGTGACTCTTTATTGATGGTGGGGTCTTTCAGGTACTCCCTTTGGAGATGTTACTGTGTTGAATAATCAAATCCCAGAACATTACAGGGCATCTTCTAAGATATCCATGATGAGTCAAAAAAAGACTGGCCTAACAATTCATATGGGAAAAACTAAATGGGAAAAAATAGTCATTCTCTGGAACATGGTGTGCATTTGGATGGCCAGACCATTGAATTTTTTAGTATACATGTGTGTCTAATTTATGTATATGTAAAAAACTTCATGTACATTTATGACATACATTGATATACAAACACATGTAACTACACATGTATGTGTACATATTGATACATGTGTTATATGTGCAAATACATGTCTTCACTCCTTGGAGACATATGGCTAAATTTCTCGGAATTTTATTCTTGGAACTGATAATCCCAGAATTTTAGGTCTTAATTTGATTTCAGAGATTATCTAATTCTAATGGTTCTCAAAGCTTTTGGTCTTAGTACCCCTTTATTCTCTTAAAATTATTGAGGAAGGGGGCAGCTGGATGGCTCAGTGGATTGAGAACCAGGCCTAGAGACGGGAGGTCCTAGGTTCAAATCTGGCCTCAGACACCTCCCAGCTGTGTGACCCTGGGCAAGTCACTTGACCCCCATTGCCTACCCTTACCACTCTTCTGTCTTGGAGCCAATACACAGTATTGGCTCCAAGACAGAAGGTAAAGGTTTAAAAAAAATTATTGAGGAAGCCAATTTAAACACATTTTCTGTGTGAGCATTTATACCTTGGAAACCCACAAATTTACATTCAGAGTTGATATTATTGCCTAAATTCTAGACTTAAGAAAATGATGGAGAACATGTCAATAATGTAGATTAAAGCTAAAAGTGTGTTTTGTGTACACTTTTTTTAAGAGAGCTAGTTGTTAAGCAATTGTCAGCACACTCTTGGTTTTACTGGATTGGAAATTAAAACATCTTAGTATTAGCAAATAGTTTTAACCTTACTATGAGAGGTCCTAGAGGGGTACCTGGACCACCCTTTGAGAATCACTGACCTAGTCCAATCCTTTCGTCTTGCAAAAGAGAAAACAAGACTTAAAAGAATAACTTAGTGAAGGATACATAGTAATATAATACCCTCTTAGGCACTCACATATTAAGTCCCCTGAGGGATGTCTATCTCAGGTTCAGGGTATTCCATGAGTCTGTGAATTCCTATAACTATGGATCACAGGCCTCCAAATAGTCAGTCAGTTGATACAATTAGCTCAAAACAAAAATATTTACTAAAATCTGGTGTCAGAATAATTGTATAAAATATTTCTCCCTTAAACCTGGGGCCCATTCTGCCACAAATACACACAAAAGAACACACATGTACAAATATACTGGTATAGACACCTCCTTAGAAATATTTCAGGTAATTTATGTCCCTATTGCAGCAAGACCCTGATGTTTTCTCATCTGTTCTCACATAGCTATCCACAGTCATAATGTCTTCTGGGTTAAAGTTACTTACCTGGGCTCCCTGAGCCCATTCACTGCACGGTCATACCTAGACTGTCTTTGAGGTAAGTTCCTCTGCTGAAAGACACTACCATGTATGAAGGGGGTGGGGTGGGGAGGGAAAGGGGGATCTTGCTGTTCAACAAGAGGCAAAGATCAATATCCTACCAAGAGCTGGGTTCTTTTTTCATAGTTGGTTCTCATGATTGCCAGGGATGAATCTCTCTCAACTGACAGGGCTCCTCTTGTTTGTTCTGACATACTAGAAGATATATATGTCTCTGTTGTGCTGGCAGATATTTTAGGACCACCAGGTATAGTTGATTCTACAGCAAACCAATGGCTAGCTACGCTATAATTCTATCAGACTAATAGAGGAATCCCTTCATATTTCTTTTTTTTTTATTAAGAAAAATTTTCCATGGTTACATGATTCACGTTCTTTCCCTCCCTTCCTCCCAACCCCCTCCCATAGCCAACTCGAAATTCCATTAGGTTTTACATGTGTCATTGATCAAGCTCAAGACCTATTTCCATATTCCTTCATATTTCTTAAAGAAGCTAAACATTGTGTTTTTTTATACTTCTTTATATTCCTTTGCAAGCTAGTTTTGTGCCCCTTAAAAGTTAGGAATAGGGGGCAGCTAGGTAGCTCAGTGTATTGAGAGCCAGGCCTAGAAACAGGAGGTCCTAGGTTCAAATCTGGCCTCAGACACTTCCCAGCTGTGTGACCCTGGGCAAGTCACTTGACCCCTAATTGCCTAGCCCTTACCACTCTTCTGCCTTGGAGCCAATACACTGGCTCCAAGATAGAAGGTAAGGGTTTAAAAAAAAGTTAGGAATAGGTCACTTGGGCTCTGATCCACTCATGTCTCACAACTTTTATGAGTTATGAAATGATCCTCTCAAAATCTACAAAGGGAGCTCTCTTTATAAAATGCAAATGAATTACTATTTTAATACTTTATTAAGACAGTCACTGACTCAGGTTATCTACCTCATATTCTGAAATCTCATTAAAGTGGGTTGGAGGGACGCAATCAGAGAATCCTCAATTTATTTCCCTCAGTATAATAGTAGAAGAATAAGCCAAACTAGATGACCAGTCATATTTCCTGCTTCATCTTTATCACTGCCTGCCTCCTCCTAGGCTCTAAGCTCTTATCAGATATTATAAACCTAATGGATCTCATCAATAAGCATGGATATAACAAACTCTGCCCCAAAACACTTTACATCAATAGCACTATATCTATGAAATAAGGATTAAAAGAGGCAAAAATTTGGGAGATAGGAAGAAAGGAAAGTAGTTGGGAGGAAGTGGTGAAAGATAACAATGAAAAGCTTTTTACTGACATCAATTACCTATAGGACAACAGACTGAATTAGATTATTTATTTGGTATCTCTCATTGGGTGCCTTTTCTTTGATATGCTGATCTATGAAAATGCATAACTAAAATGACCTACAGAATAGAATCATTTTCAACCTGAAAGGCCAAAATGACAGCTAAAAATACTTTCCAGGTGTTTGAAATAACATCTGAAATTTATAATTTATCTCAAAATAATCTGGTTCTGGCTAAGAAATAAAAGTTTGGATTAGTAGAATAGATTAGGCACACACTGCTTAGAAATAAATGATCACAGTAACCTAGTGTTTGATAAATCAAAAGATTCAAGCTTTTGGGACAAGAACTTACTATTTGACAAAACTTTTGGGAAAACTGGAAAATGGTATGATAGAGACTTAGGATACACTAACATCTCACACCATATACCAAGATAAGGTCCTCAAGGGTACATGATTTAGACATAAAGGATGATACCATAAGCAAATTAGGGGAGCATAGAAAAGTTTACCTTTTAGATTTATGGATGAGAAAAATTTTGACCAAACAAAAAAAAGAGCATTATAGGATATAAAAGTGATAATTTTGATTACATTACATTAAAAGGGTTTTGTACAAACAAACCCATGGCAATCAAGATTATAAGGAAAGCAGAAAGCTGGGAGAGGGGTTATATGTATCTGATAAAAATCTTATTTCTCAAATACATAGAGAACTAAGTCAAATTTATAAAAATATATCATTCTCTAGTTGATAAACAACCAAAGGATATGAATAGGCAGTTTTCATATGAAGAAATCAAAAGTATCTATAGTGTTTATAAGGAAGAGAGGATGTTTTTGCAGGAGGATAAAGAATGTGAAAGTGGGGGTCAGACAGTTAAATGAGGGATTTGGCTGTCTCTCTGGAGGTTTCTGGAGAGGGTGGCTGTTTTTCCTTAGTGGCCGATTCTATCCAGATTCCCCATCCTACCTGCTGCCTTGCTGTTATCTGCTATGTTTCCTTGTGATCCTGGAACATCTGGCTATCCAACTGTAAGACCAGGTCTGGGTTCCTTTTGGATCCATGACCTTCCCTTGGGCCCTGCCAAACTGCCATAGACCACTACCTTTAACACCGCCACCTAAGTGGGGTGGGGTGTAGTACAGATTTAGGTAGAGCAGGGACTGGGTTTCTTTAGGTCAGAGAGGTGAGGGTTAGTGTGTAAGATCACTCTCTCAAGACTTCCTGTGAGGGAACAAATTAGATCTGGGAAATTTTACTTAGTTGACATTAGCATTAGGGTTATCCTAATTCCCATTTGTCCTTTCCCCTTATAATAAACAACTTCCCTGTTACTAAGTGGTTTGTGTGTGTTAGTTTCAGACCAGGTTCTGCCTGGACTG
Organism: Gracilinanus agilis; assembly: GCF_016433145.1. Classification (NCBI taxonomy): domain Eukaryota; kingdom Metazoa; phylum Chordata; class Mammalia; order Didelphimorphia; family Didelphidae; genus Gracilinanus; species Gracilinanus agilis. The sequence goes on along the minus strand of NC_058132.1, from coordinate 408,384,789 downwards.
GGTTTTGTTGGCCTTCCCAAATTACAGTTAACATCCTAATACTGGCACAATCCTATCCATCATAACCCATCCCTATACCACCCTAATATAATAGTCATGTGAAAAACTCCTCCAAGTCACACTTGGTTAGAGAAATGCAAATTAAAACAACTATAAGATACCACCTCACACCTATCATCAGCCAATATGACAGGAAAGGAAAATGACAAATATTGGGAAAGATGTGGGGAAATTAGGACACTAATGCACTGTTGGTGGAGTTGTGGTCTGATCCAACCATTCTGAAAAGCAATTTGGAACTATGCCCAAAGGGCTCTAAAACTGTGCATACCCTTTGATCCAGCAATACCACTACTATGTCTATATCCCAAAGAAATTTTTTTAAAAAGAGAAAGGATCTATGTGTGCAAAAATATGATTATTGCAGCTCTTTTTTTTGTAGTATCAAAAAATTGGAAAATTGAGGAACTGTCCATCAAATTGGGGAATGGCTAAACAAATTATGGTATATAATTTTAATGGAATACTATTGTGCTAAAAGATATGATGAACAGAATGATTTCCCAAAAACTTGCAAAGACTTACATGAGCTGATATAAAGTGGATTGAGCAGAATCAGAATATGTATATAACAGTAATATTTTTTAAAAATAAACAACTGTGAATGATCTAGTTGTTCTCAGCAAAACAGTGATCTAAGACAGTCTCTGAGATTCATGATGAAAAATGCCATCTGCTTCTAGAGAAAGACCTGAAGAAGTCTGAATGCATACTAAAATTTCACTTTTTTTCTTCTTCTTTTCCTCCTCCTTCCACAAAATGGTGAAAATGGTAAAATGTTTCACACAAGTGCACATAGAGAATCTATATCAGATTGCTTACCATCTCAGAGCAGGGAATGAGGGAGAAAGGATGGGAAGGAGGCAGAGAATATGGAACTCAACATTAAAAAAAAAAATGAATGGTCAAAATTGTTTTTACGTGTAATTGGGAGAAAATAAAATATTATTAAAAAAGAAATTTGATTTAAATTGTCATTTTGGCCTTTTAATTTGTCTTATATTCTGAGGGATATGAATTAACCACCATAAATTCGATTACCAACTAGAAATAAGCCATTCTGCAATACTTGAATAATTCAGTTATACTTTTCTTATGAAAATAATTTTATTAAGAATGTATCTTTGGAAATTTGAAGCCTAGTTGAAATTTGAAGAGAGTTCTCAAAAAATGTAAAAATAAAGACAAACTTTATCCTTAGTTTCCATATTTTTGTTCTACTTTCACCAGAATATACATCTTCATCTTTTACTCTACATCTCAGGCTGCCTGTTGTCTTTTCTTCCCCTAAGTTCAAATATCCTGTCCTTCAAATTCAAAGGAAATTCTAATAATTCACTTATCTCTAGAATAATAGCTTTCAATTGTTTTTTTCAATGATGATGACGATGATTTTTCTTTGAAGCATTCACATGTCTTATCTAGTGCTTTTTATGATCAATGAGAGATGGCTTATGTTTGTAGCCTGCAGCCAGGACATAGTCAAAGAAACTAGCCCAGGGAAATTGAATTATTGGTGTTGGCTCCTGTATTACATAGTTCTAAATAACAACCTAATGGGTATGCTAAATAAACTGGGTCCTTTTTTTTTAATGGTAAAAAACAAATTTACTTTATTGAGGCAATGGAAGGACAAAAGAACAAACAGTCCCTGCCCTCAAGGAGGAGCTTGTTTTCTGTTGGAGCAAACAAGACATGGTTCCTAGACATTAAAGAGTTTACATTCTACTAACTTAGTAGTGTATTGACACTTGTCTTCTTTTTTCTTTTAGGTGTTTTTTATTTGTTTGTTTGTTTAATTTAGAATATTTTCCATGGTTACATGATTCATGTTCTTTCCCTCCCCTCCTTGCTCCCCACTCTGGGAGCTGATGAGCAATTCCACTGGGTTTTACAGGTATCATTGTTTGAAACCTATTTCCATATTATTACTATTTGCAATAGAGCGATCATTTAAAGTTAACATCCCCAATCATATACCCATCAAACCATGTGATCAGTCATAAGTTTTTCTTCTGCTTTTCTACTCCCAAAGTTCTTTCTCTGGATGTGGATAGTGTTCTTTCTCATAAGTCCCTTAGAATTGTCCTGGACCATTGCAATGCTGTTAGTAGAGAAGTCCATTATGTTTGATTGTGCCACAGTGTATCAGTCTCTATGTATAATGTTCTCCTGGTTCTGCTCCTTTCACTCTGCATCAATACCTGGAGGTTATCCAGTTCATATGAAATTCTTCCAGTTTACCATTCCTTTGAGCACAATAGTATTCTATCACCATCAGATACCACAATTTTAAACTGAGTCCTTTTAAAAGGGAAACCCCAGAATAACTGTGTTAGCACTAGAAGAAGCCTTTAAGATCTAGGTTCACCATACAGATAAAGAAGTTGAGGGCCCAGCAAGGTGAAATAAATACTGTGTGACAGAGCAAAGAAGTTAAGGTGTAGTCTTTTGTTGCATGAAGACAGGTATAGCTTCTGAGAATAAAACAATAAACAAACCAGTAATACTGGTCAGATCACAACTAGAATAATACTATATTCTGGGCACCATAATTCACAAAGCATAATTTAGAATATCACTAGAGTAGAACAAATAGAATAGAGAAGGTTCTCAAGTGCAAGCTATATGAGGGATAAATTCTAGGAAATGGAGTTATTTATATTTAGCATCTAGACAAGAAGACTCAGACTTAATAGATGTCTTTAGTATTCATGGAGCTGTTGTATATAGATGAAGGATTAAATTTGGCTTCAGAATTAGGAGCAGTTCATAGGTAGAAGCTGCAAAGAAGCAAATTTACTCATTTCAATCCTGTTTTGACTCTTCATGACCCCGGCTGGAGTTTTCCTGGCAAAGATACTACTGAACTGGTTTGCCATTTCCATCTTCAGCTCATTTTACAGATAAGGAAACTGAGATAAACAGGGTTAAGTGACTTACCCAAGGTAACACAGCTAGTGTCTGAAGTGAGATTTGAACTTTGGAAGGTGGGGCTTCCTGATTCCAGGCCTGGCATTCTATAATCTTGCTACCCAGCTGCCCCGAATTTAGGCTTAATGTAAGAAAAATCTTCCTAAAAGTTAGTACTATCTCTAAGTAGAATGAGTTGCTTTGTAAGGTGTTCAAATAAAGATTAGTCATTTGTCATGTATGTTATAGAAGGGATTCTTTTGGAAGGTTTGTATTTCATCACCCCTGAAGCCACTTCAAACTACAAAATTCTATGTTTCTGAACTGACTTGCTCAATAGCACATGGTAAAGTAACAAAGTGGGACTTCAACTAGAGTCATCTGATTGTTTGGGCTGTGTCAGTATTATAGTTATTAGATATTATAAATTGCAGTTAAAAATGTAATATAATCACAATGTTTCCAGTAGACACAAATGCAAGTAGAATGTTCAAATATGAACTATGGAGAATAGCTGACTGAATCTCTCCTGTTTCATATAAAATAACAATTTAAGCCGGGAAGACACCTTCCTCACAAAAAGCCTCAGGAGTTAGGTAGTTCAAGTATTATAATCCCTCATTTGCAGATAAAGAATTTTTATGTTCATTATGTACCTACTATGTACCAGGCACTGTGCTAAAAGCTATAGATATGAAGAAAGGCAAAAAACCCATCCCTAATCTAATGTCAAGGAAGTCAAAATCTTGTAACATGTAAACAACATATAAATAAAATTATAAATTAAAGATAATCTCCAGGCTGAAGTGAGAGACCCAGCCATGTCCAGCCTAGAAGCATAAGGGATGCTCAATCTCCAAGTAACCTATCTATTCAGAGGCTTCCAAACAACCCATTTCACCTAGGGTATAGGGGTTGGGCCCTTAGGTGAGTGGGGGGAGGGGAAAGGAGGTAGAATCTCAATACTATTATAAGTTTGTGGCTTCCTCAGGACAGCTCTAGACAATTCTCTGATCCTAGGGAATCTGTTCTTTCCCAGAAAGTGTTGCCTTCCCCAGCTTCTCAAACTTTTCCAGGCCTAGAGATCAAAGACTAGGGAGAAGAATCAGGATGAAAGTGTTGTGGGCTGATCTGTGAGAAGAGAGCAGGGGAACTCTAAATGTATTAGGCATCTGTAATAGCTAGGTTGCCCCTGGAAGGGAGAAAGGCTTCCTCAGGCCAAGGAGTTCTCTGCCTCTCAGCAGAAGTCAGAGTATGGATGAGGGGCATAAAGGATAACAAGGAGGGAGGGGGTACAAGTCCCTGATGGGGAGGCCATGCTTTCTTGGGAATCTTTTTGACTCCCCTACCCCCAGAATTTTTTCTAAGGGTTTGACACTTCCAAACTTCTTTGACCTGAAGTCTTTTTCCTTGTTTAACTGCATATCCTTAGGTATGAGACCAGACAATACTTCTCCCTGATATGCAAGCACCCCTAAGGGTGAACAAATATCAGCTTCTTGGTTAAGAATGCTAGAATGATAGTCTAAAGAATGCACAATACTTACAAAGAGTAACTGTGGCACAGTCTATTGGTAAGGCTAGCAGTTACCAATAATAGAGGTCAGTGGTCCCTTAGTGACTACAGACACCTCTGATAGGGCAGTTTCTTATATAGTTGAGAAGGCACTGAGTTATATAGAGTAACAATACAGTTCAGTGATGAAATCCAACCTAAGACTGTAATTGGCCCATAATTACATAGTCTTACTAGGCAGGGTCTTTATGAGCCCATGGTGGTGGTGGGTAGGCAGGGACAGAAGCAGTCATCATCCTTTGGAACATCCTTTGGAAAGTCCCCAAACTCACCATTACCTACATCAGTGGGACCCAATGCTAGGGAAAACATAATGAAGTTGAATCATCTTTCAATGTATCTTCTTTATTTCCCGCATGTAGCATGGTTTTTATTGTGTTGTATGAGGCCTACACAAAAAAAAATTGTGAATCTAAGTTATGAGAACTTTGTTACAAAGGCAACATGACTGGTGTTATTAATAAAATAAAATATGATTAATAAAACTCTTAAGTATCAATCAATAATTAATTTCATAAGAATTGGGTTTGAGTCTTTGCCTGACACTAATCTGGGTCTCTTGTTTCCTTCAGTATAAAACTGAGGGGGGCTGAAAAAGATGGTTTCTAAAATTCTTTCTAGCTCCAATAATCTGTGAATCTGAGATTGGGCATCCATTTGACCCTGTCTTAGCTCAGCCTCAATTTCAGTAAGGGTTGAATAAAATTCTGTAACCTTGGGCATATCAGTTCCCCTCTCCAGGCCTCAGTTTAGCCCTCTGTAAAACTAAAGTCTCAAACAAAATTATTAGATTCTTTCTAGCTTGATGACAGTACTTGAAGAGTTTTGGTGGTGGGAATGGAGTGTCAGGTGAGGGAGAAAGAAAAAAGGCTCTATGTCCTGAAAGCCTGTTTATTGTAAGTAATTCCACCCCAGGAATTACTGCCACATTCTAGACTGTTGGCTACTGCCATAATGGATCAATATAATGAACAAGCTAGGATAAAAGGAAGGCTTAAGTGTTATTATGAAATTGGCAGGTATGTTAACATAGAAAAGGGGAACAAATTAATAGGGTGTCTGAGGACAACCTCTGAGGCCAATAAGAGGCCCCTAAGGTCTGCCAAGTTGCCACAGGTTTGCCATCAAATGATAGACTTTTTTTTGCATATGTGAACTATGTGTAATAGAGGGGGAATATTCCAGCTCAGTTGATGTAGTCACAGATACATAATAAAGTTTTAATGTGTAAACAAAATGAGTCTGTAAGCTGATCCCTTTAAGGGGTATGAAGCCTTTAATGAGTCAAGAAGGGAAAAATTCCACTGTCTCAAGAAAACAAATCAGGCAAAGATGTCTGCCTGAATGATAGACAACCTAGTCTAGCCACACCCATGCCAGCAAAAATATGAAATTCAAATCAGACTGAAAAGTCCTTAAGAAACCCAATGAGAAATTTTATTAAGTGAATAATTCCACCCAAAATTACACAAAAAGGTAGCCAGCAGCCCACAGGGAATAAGAAAGGGGTATCAGCAAAGCCAACACTAGAGCCAGCACAGACAAATTTATAGTCTCCCAGAGAGACCAAAAAAGGGTCACATGTAGCCTATGGAACTCTGTGTCTAGTTGCTGAAAGTAAAAAATTCCCTTTAAAAAACCAAGGGAGTTCTAAGCCCCAGGATGGGTCCCTGGAAGTTCCAAAGGCAAAAGTGACCAGTATATCAGACTTCCCCAGGGCTTAGGGGTCTCTGAAGACAGATCTCTTAGGGGACCCTAAAGATCCAACATGCTTTATCTCCAAAGGGAGAAGGGAAGAGATGATATAAAAAATAGAAGACATCAACATTAAAAAGATTGAATTATTAAAAAGAAATAAACCTAGAAAAAAATTTTGAGTAACTGTAACGAATCATGTGATGTAGTTGTAACATTCTAGAATAGGGAGAAAAGAAGTATCCCTTTAGAACTCATTTTTTCTAAGAGTATTATTGGAGTGAAATAAGAGCAGAGACTTTGGTTGCTTTGGTTCTGTTCTAAGGATTTTTAACAGGGGGAAAGAGAAAGCAAAATAAAAGGAACATACTGTTCTCAAAATCAGGTACATGAAAGGAAGAGTCTGCAAATATGTATGAAAGAGGGGTGAGGAAAGTGGGCTTATTCAAACAAAGGAGGTTTGAAATATGGTTTGATTTTAGTGTGAAGCAGTTTACTTTCTCCATAAACATACTCTTAATATAGGATATATTGCTCAATCAGTGCTGTAAATGTAGTAGACAAATAAAGAACTAGAATTTAATAGGAAGGCTGTTAATTGAGGAATGGCTGGACAAATTGTGGTATATAAACATATGGAATAGAATTATATCATAAAAAAACTATGAGATAACTGTAGAAAATCCTGGGGGAACTGACATTGAGTGGAATAAGCAAAATTAGGAGAATACTTTATACCAGGTCAACATTGTAAGAAAAAACTGTATGACTTAAGAACTCTCATCAATGTAACAACCAACCTTTCCTCCAGAAGATCTATCATGAAGCATGTTACCAAACTCTTGACAAGAAAGGTGATAGGTTTAGGGGCAAAAACAGATGTACATTTTTTGAAATAGCCACTATAAGGCTATGTTATTTTGTCTGACTATGCTTATTTATTATAAGGATTTCCCCTCCCTTTTCACTCTCTTTTTCTTTTTTTGTTTTTTTTTTGTAAATTGGAGAGGGATTCAGGAGAGAGGCAAAGTTAATGATACTAATGCTTTCCAAAAGGAACAAAAGGTCAGAAGAAAGTACAGAAAAACAAGAACGTTTTGAAAGCATTGTATGCAATTATATACTTAAAAAACAGGCAATATAAAATGGAGACTCACAATTTCATATTCCAACTCTTTTTTATGTTCTGCTGTGTAAATGCACACGTTCTTTTTCTGTTGTTTAAGTTCAAAATTAATAAAAAAAAATTAAAGAGACGCAGAGCCATGGGAAAGATTTTTTTTTTAAAGATTTTTTTTTTAATTTTTTAAACCCTTAACTTCTGTGTATTGACTTATAGGTGGAAGAGTGGTAAGGGTAGGCAATGGGGGTCAAGTGACTTACCCATGGTCACACAGCTGAGAAGTGTCTGAGGCCGGATTTGAACCTAGGACCTCCCGGTCTCTAGGCCTGGCTCTCAATCCACTGAGCTACCCAGCTGCTCCCCATGGGAAAGATTTATAGAATAATTACATTTAAGGCACTGATAAAGCAATATACCCTAGACAGACACTATGCTTTATGGAGAAAGTCAACTGCTTCACACAAAAATCAAAAATACTTAACTGGTAAATAAGTCTTTTGGACCCAACAACTAAGACTGCCAAACTAATGAAGTAAAATATTGTCACTATGAAGCAGAAATGTTCTTTAAAAAAAAAAAAAAGAAAAATTCAGAACATTCTGCCTCTAGGATCTTAAATAGTTAAGCTCTGAAAAGTGCTAAGGAAGATGATTCCAACAAGAGGTGAAGGCTTTCAATTAAGCAATAAACATTTATTAAGCACTTGTTATCATTGTCATGTTATTAAGGCACTATGCTCTGCATTTAGTATAAAAATAGATGAAAAATAATCCCTGTTCTCAAGGAGTTTTCACTGTAATGGGGAAAACAATATACAAATATATATATAGAAGCTATATACAGGATAAATAAAAATAACAAAGGAAGGCACTAGAATTAACAGGGGGTAGAGAAGACTTCCAGTAAGAGATGAGATTTTAGTTGGAATTTAAGGGAAACCAGCGAGTCAGTAGAGTTAACAGAGGAGAGATTGTTCCCGGCCTGAGGGACAGACTGAGAAAATGCCTGGAAGCTGAGATATGGAAGTCTTGGTCATGGAACAATTAGGAGGCCAATGTCACAGGATAGAAGCATGTGTTGGGGAATGAGGTATAAGAAAGGTTAGTTTATGAAAAGCTTTGAATGCCAAAAATAGCATTTTGCATTTGATCAGACCTATACTTTAGGAAAATTATTTTAATGGCTGATTAGATAAAATGAAGTTACTTGATGTAGGAAAGCCCACCAACAGACAGCAAGCCCTCACACCAGTTACTAGTTCTCCCTGGCCACCTCACCCTTTAAATGTAACAGAAAACTTAGAAGTGCTACTCTACTGTTGCAGAGGTGGGGAGGGTGGTTTCATCAGATTGATGTATTTTCAGGAATTCACTAAAGTGATTCTCTATTCAGGCCTCTCTTTCTTGGATGCTCTAGTACAGTGATGGCAAAACTTTTAGAGATTGAGTGCCCAAATTGTAACCTTCACATAGCTCATGAGCTGCTCCCCTTACCTGGACAGGGGAGGGAGAAAGCACTCTCACTGGACTGCTGGGCAGAGGGGCAGATGATGAGAGAAATGTCTTCAAGGAGCATGCAGAGAAGGGGAGGGGAGCAGCCCCCTCCAAAACATGTGCCATAGGTTCTCCATCATGACTCTAGTATAACAGGGAGCCCCTGGGGGAAAAAATTATTTCTCTTTGTTATAGATTATAATTGGTCGGTTTCATAATGTGTTTTTATAGGTTAGATTAGTCTCTAAGATAACTCTTGTTTGAATACTTATATTAATTTCTGTTGTGTAATTGTACCTGTTGCATTGAAGTTAGCATGAATAGACACTGGTGTCTAGCAATTCACCTAGAGTACAACAGGAAAGTTCCCAATGATACTTAAAAAACCAAAAACTTTTTAAGCTGACCTTCAAGTACTTGCCTTATTGTTATATAGGTCCAGATAGCTTGTCTGACATCTTTATAGATTAAAGATCCATATGAAGAGGTTTGCCTACTGGCCTATAATTCCTGAGTAACTTACCCAAAGTGTTTCAAAGATGTAAAGTTTCAGGGATCTGAAAGAATTTTTATTCCCCTCTTTAAGAATTAAACCTGCTTGATTCAGTGGGTCCAGAGCAGAGGTGACCCTTTTGTGATAGAGGTGTTCCAAAATCACCCCATTCCTAGACCAATGATGGTTTATTCTAGCATTTGGGACCTAAGTCCAGAAGAGTCTTTTCAGTGGTACCAGTAGGTCTGTACTGACACACAAACAGTAAAACAAAAGTAATTTTCTCACCTGAAGGGTGAAGAAGTGATTTCCAGGTACCTAAAGGACCCTATCCCTATAAGAGGAAACCAGCATGTTTAGAGCTCTGAAGGGACCAGGTCTTCCTTCTGAAAAGTGTTAATTTCTTCTCTTTTTTTGCCCCTTTTTTTTGACTGGATGAAGTCCTTTGCAAGCACAAAGATGGGCAACAACCCAAGAGAATTTAGTAAAATGATATGTCTTTGTTAAATTGCATCCCCATATATTTTATAGTAATTATTATTAAGTTAATTTCTTGAATTGTGCCATTTGTACAGAAAATGCTAAATTAGAGGAAGAATGTTGAGAGGTGATATGTGATTATCTCTTCCTAGCTCAACTGATGCTGTCAAATAACATACTCAAAACCAGGCTTTAATTCAAGGTCTAGATGAATCTATACTCTGATCTCTTTTTGAGGTGTGAACTAATTATTTTAGTGAGTGAAAGGGATCACTCAAATGACTGTGGAAAATAAATTAGTTTCACCTAAGGGTTACCTAATAAATTAAGGACCTAAGGACTTAAAATAGCTAAACTCTGAAGGGCTTGAGGTAGTAAAAGTTGGTAGCTGTCTGTGGAGGAGACTCCAGCAAGACATAGAAGGGCCTTTCTTTTATCACCATCAGCCATATCATAGGAGCTATTAGAACAGTAGGGGAAACTACACAGAATAGGGAACAGAAACATACTCCAAACAGATGTGATGGGGATATAGAGTGACAGTCACTTGAGAAATCGTTCCAAGGATCATGGTCCCGGCATTTGAAAAGTAGGTTATGGAGACATATAGATTCTGGGAACCTTGTATAAGAGCTCCAAGAAAAAAGAAAGGCCTTATAGGCCCTGTAGTACTAGGAGTTTTCTGTTCATTTTGCCTTATATGGATGCTAGATATGTGCCTCACTACAATTATACCATAAGTTTGAGCCCACACTTCCCATGTATGTTGTATTTATGAGAATGCACTCTCCCATGTTTATGAAATGTTTTTAATTATAATTCTTGTAATGCCACAGAAGTATGTAATTGGAAATCTTTTACCTTTAAATTACATTACCCAGGAGCCCACTGAATTCTTGTCTTTATGGGCTGACATAGACAGGAGATAAAAGTGTCTAGCTCTCTTTCCTTCCAATGAGGGCAGCTGTGAATGTGAGACTTGATCAGGTAGATGAGCTTGGGCATGTGGTTTTATTTTGTTACCTTTTTATTCCTTTACTTCTAGTGATTATAAATAAATCTTATAAAAATATAATATTTGAAGCTATTACATCGATTAATTTTAAATTTTACAGAAGTGAATTCCTATGCTAAGAGCTCATTAGTTCTTTTAGATAATAGTTATTTGGAAACACACTAATGGGGCCTTGTTAGAATTACATCTCTTCTTTGATACCAGTGGAACCCTGAAAGTAGACACCTTTCTGGAGTCACCCAAATCCTTGAGTTTGGGTACAAGTTGAAGGAGTAGGCCACAGTGGGTGCTATGCTAGTTTTACTGAACCAATCATTTCTTCTTTAATTATCTATAAATTACTAGTGGCTAAGACTTTTGGAAGTGATATAAGCTAAGACATAAGGCAGTGATGCTATAAGATTCAAGTTCCAGTCCTCTAAAGATACCTTACTATTGAGACAATGGCACAAGCTTGAATTATGCCAATAATGTACTAGATTGTCACTGATCTCACATATACTAGTAAACAGTAGGTGTTATCCAACATTTACTGTTCTATGGCTATAAAAACTCAATGTGTTGACTTTAGACCTATGGTCAAGAAAGAACTCTAGAGATAGTAAGAAACAGATTTTGATTAAATAGGGTCACAGTTGATGTCACAAAGGAATCACAAACTGGGGTCTAAAGTCAACAACATCTCAGTTCTGTACTGTCATAAAAACAGGAGACAAGAGCAAGTTCCCAAATCATAGATAAGACCAAGCAGAACACTACTTGTATGAAGCTTTTAAAGAGTTCTGAAGTTAGCTGCTTTAGGAGCCTGTATTGCAATCATGAAGAAAAGGGTCACTTAGTGCCCAGGCAGCCTGCTTCAGTGGGCAAGCAGGAGACAAAACTCAAAGATCTAAGGCAATCCATACCATTAGGAAACAGAGCCAAACCAGTAGCCATCCAGTAGCCTGAACTGGATGAAGATCCTATGAAAGCCTGAAACAAGTATATCTAACAGAGCACCTGCAAAAGACAGAGCCAGTACAAAATTCATACAGCTTGTATTCTAGGAACCCACCATTAGGTCTATAGTCAGGTTTACTAACACCTGGAGGGGCCCATGGTAGATATAGAGCATAAGAAAGGATAACACAATGCCTATGTAGCTCCAGAACTAGGGAATCTTATAAACAGGTTGAAAGTAACTCCCTTAATGAAATCATTACAAGAAACATGTGTCAGGACAGTTACATGGCTCAGTGGACAAAGAGGGTGTAGAGGCAGGAGGACCGGGGTTCAAAAATGTGGCCTCAGACACTTCCTAGCTGTGTAACCCTGGATAAGTCATTTAACCTCAATTGCCTATCCCTTACTGCTCATTGGCCTTGGAATCAACACAGTATTGATTTTTTTTTTAAACCCTTAACTTCGGTGTATTGTCTCATAGGTGGAAGAGTGGTAAGGGTGGGCAATGGGGGTCAAGTGACTTGCCCAGGGTCACACAGCTGGGAAGTGGCTGAGGCCGGATTTGAACCTAGGACCTCCTGTCTCTAGGCCTGACTCTCAATCCACTGAGCTACCCAGCTGCCCTACAGTATTGATTTTAAGACAGAAAGTAAGGGTTAAAACAAAACAAGAGACCAAGCATAGCAACTGGACAGCACCAAAGACTTGGGAGTCTTGAAAGAGGCCTGTTACAGCACAATATACAATATCCGGCTGTGAAATTGGAGTTTGTAAAGAGAAACAAAGAAAGAGACAGAAAGATAGAGATAGAGGGGGTAAGCCCAAAATCTGTGTTTAGCCATCAGAAGACATACAGATTCAGGGTTTCTAGAAGAGGGTGGTCCTTAGTCCTAGCCACCGATCAATTGCACAGGCAATAGAAACATGATTAGGCCTATCTTGTCCTTCCTGAGAATGTGAGAGTGGGCAGTATCTGGTCCTAGCACAAAACTCCAATTCCAAAACAGGTAGGAGACATTAGTAAATAGAAGAAAATGCCAAACACAATGAAGAAGTATTACCAATTATGAAAAGATAAGACATGGCAAAGAAAAGAATTACTATACAAAAAGTACAGTAGAGCCGTATAGAAAAAATGACTTGCATTCCTCAATAGTGGCTAAAAGATACAAATAGGGATTTCTTAAAATAGCAACAACTATAGTTTAAAAATGCTTCAAAGTTGTTTTAAACTTTGAGGTTCAACCTTACACACACCCCTCCCCCACCAAAAAAAGAAAGTTAACTGCAGGAAAATTGACACCTTGCAAGTGCATCTTTTAGTTCTTGATGCTGGGAGGGTAGAGGTGGGGTGGGGGTGAGGAGTGTCTGAGGCTGGCAGACCACATGAGTTAGGAGTTCTAAATTGTAGTAGGGAAAAAAACTGATCATATCTGAACAAATTCTAGTACCAACATGGTGAACATTCAAGAGGAAAGAACTGCTAGGCTGACTAAGGAGGGGCTGGTGGACCAGCCAAGGTCAGAAAAATGGAGCAGGTTAACACTTCTGTGCTGATAAGTTTAGAAATCAAGTCACCAAGTGACCAATGCACTTCCAGCCTGGAAAAGCTAGAGACCTAGTTTAAAAAAAAAAGGCAGAGGAACATTCATATGCTATGAATTAGTACAGCAATTCTGGAAAATAAATTTTGATTCACAGATACCACTGTTAGGCCTAATAAAAAAGACAACAAAGAAAAAAGGATCTATGTGTATAAAATATTTGTAGCACTTCTTTTTATAGTGCAAAGAACTGGAAACTAAGCAAAAGTGCCTGTCAATTTGAGAATGCTATATATATGTATACTATTCATGGTATCTGAAGGCATGGAATTCTATTGTGCCATATGAAATGACATAAGATTTCTGGAAAACCTGAGAATACTTGTAGTCATTCATGAACAGAATCAGAAAAATAATTTATACTATATTAGTTCTGTAAACAAAACTCTGAAAGATTTAAGAACTCATATCAGTGCTATTGCCCAAGTAAGATTCTGGAGGTGACAGATCCAAGATGCAAAAAGAGGCATGCATTTTTGGACAAGACCAATGTGGAAATTTATTGTTTGCATATTTGTCACAGAGTTATTTCCCCACTTCTTTGCAAAGGAAGGGAGGAAGGGGGAAAAAGGAAGAAGGTATTAGACAATAAATGCTAAATTTTGGGGGAAATTTTTTTTCTTAAAAAACCCTTGCGTTACATGCAGCACTCTGGTGCTTGTCTCAAGAGAGCTAATAAATAGTAGCAGCTAGCACTTATATAACACTTTTTTAAGGTTTGCAAAAAAGCTTTACCAATATATATCTTATTTTTATCTTTATAACAACCCTGGGAGGAAGTAGGTACATTTCACAGATGAGGAAAGTGAGGCAATGAAGAGATTTCTGCAGATTCATGAAACCAGTCTGTGGCTGAATTTATACTCAGTTCTTCCTATTTCCAAGTCCAGTAATTCATTCACTGCACCACCTAGAAATCTCTGCCTGGAACAAAGTTAAAAGAGCTGGGGGATGGTGTCAGTACTCTTTCATAAGATGGGAGGAGAGTCATTCTTAAAATAAGGGCTTTAGTCTCAGTCTCAGCCACTGAAATACTTTTAGGGACAACTTCAATCACAGAACCTTAATCGGATTAAGATTTCAAATAAAGACCCCGACTTCCCGCCCCCCCTCCCCCAACACAGTACAGAAAAAGATTCTAAACCAAAAATAGATAAAAGTCATGTCTTCAAAAGCTCATTTTCTAACAACACTTCATTACACACAGGACAGGAGTAATGAGAGTTGGTTTTGAACCCAGGTTTTCTGACAAGGAAATCCAGTGTTTTCTCCATTTGCCCAAACCAGCTCAATACTGGGTGTCTTCAAAGTAGTGCAATTTCAAGCCATCTTAAACTTTTAGTACGACGTGTAATTCCTATAGTCATTCTTTTGTAGCTCAGTTCATTTGCGGGGAGAGGAGGAAACGCACTAACCAAAGCTTCAGCAAGTACCTCAAGAACTCACCTGCCTACAAGAAAACGTAGCAAAGGGGGTGAGGGAGAAAAGGCTGGTTTTTGACGATTTGAAAAATAAATTATATTAAAAACTATGTTTTCTATGATTAAAGGTAGGATTCCATCCTCCTCTACTCAAAAAAAAAATGTCCTGTAAGTAGTCGCCTCAACTGCTCCCAACTTTTGGCCATCCCTCAGGCTCCCCAGGGAAGACTAGCTGAGGTCACTCCTGTCCCCTCTTCGGTCCAGATATCTTCTGCTCCACTCCCGGGCAACTCTCGCTCGCTTCTCTTCCCCACCTCTTCAGTGCTCTCGGCGCGAGGCAGGAGACAAGACCACGTGACATATGAACGCAGACTCCGTAGGTCAGAG
Source organism: Gracilinanus agilis (assembly GCF_016433145.1). NCBI lineage: Eukaryota > Metazoa > Chordata > Mammalia > Didelphimorphia > Didelphidae > Gracilinanus > Gracilinanus agilis. The sequence continues at coordinate 408,369,587 of NC_058132.1, read as the reverse complement.
GGCGGGGCGTGACTTTCTAGGCGCATGTTCCCTTCATCTCTATGGTTGCCCCTGTTGTCGAACGCGACGTTTTCAGCCTCCGCCCACCCTTGAGTCTTCCGAGCCGGCAGGGGGCAGAAGATTAAATTGCTTGTCCCAAGGAGAGGCGGACTCTAGGCCTCCTTGTGCGCGGGTTGGGGGGGAGGAGTGCCTGGAGCTCGGAGTGGGCGCCTGCGCTGTCGCGTGCTCTGCTCTCGGATCCGCGGTGTGTGAGGGCCTAGATCTCCGGACGCCGCCTCGGTGGGCGCCGCCGCTGCCACCACCTTCTTCGCGGCAATGTTCCGCAAGGCCCGGCGGGTGAACGTGCGCAAACGGAACGACTCGGAGGAGGAGGAGCGGGAGCGCGAAGAGGACCAGGAGGCGCCGCCGCTGCTGCCGCCGGGCGGGGGGGAGGAGTCTGGCGCTGGGGACAGAGCCCCCGGCGGTGAGCTCCAGTCGCCCCCCCTTGCCCCCGGCCCGCCGCTCCTCTCCTCCGCTTCTGCTGCGCTGTTACTAAGCCCTGGGACCGATGCTGGGCCCGGCTTCCCGGCCAGCGCCGAGCAGGGCAACGGCCTGAAGCCGCGCAAGAGGCCGCGGGAGAACAAAGAGGCGCCCCGGGCCAGCCTGTTGAGCTTCCAGGACGAAGAAGAAGGTAACCGTCATCTCCGCCGCCGGCGCCTCATCCCGCGGGGTGCGAGCGCGGGGAGCCTTCCGGGGGCCCCCACTCCAGTGGAGTTTTGGAGGACCCAGACTACCCCGACCCCCTCTTCTTTGCACACACAATGCTCTTATGCTTCTTCGCCTCGTGTCCCCTCGGGAACGTGGCAGGCCCACTTCCTCCCCCCCCCCCCCTGGGAATTTCGACCTTAAGTCTTTCTTATTACCGAAATACTTCCCACTTCGAAGGAGAAAGGCTACATTTTAGCACTGCTCCCTGGGATGAGACGTGAGTCGTGCCTAGTCTCTGTTACCTCCCAGCTGGCGCCTGGTGCAGGAGCAGCACCCTGTGGGAAAAGAAGAGGGAAAAGAATGTATATAGTTATGTATAGAAAACATATGTTTTTATGTGTGTATCCCTAATTTGCGGTTCTAGACACACACTTTTAAGTGAGAAAGAATAAATGAGAAGCTTGGGGAACCTTTTTAAAATCCGAGTTAAAAATATGAGTTCTTTCTTGCTTTCTTTTTAAACTGAATTTGCCTAAGTGCATCTGATAGGCCATCAATGAAATGTATTTCTTACTCTTACCCATGCTTGGCTAATGAAAGTCACATTACACTGAATGGAGATCTCAGCTTTTCTTTTGATTGGATCTTGGTTTGCTTCTTTGTATTTTTGAGAGCAGGATTTGTTTGGGCTAGAGATAACATATTACAAATTAAATGAGATAATTTTAGCAAACATTAGGGAGCTACATAAATAGTAGCTCTTTTTTTGGCCAGACTACTCCAAATTTTTAAACATAAAATTGATGTGCCATGGAGTGTAGGCCTCCCTTTGAAATATCAAAAGTAGAAACTAGACCTGGGAATTAACTGGCAAGTTTTGAGTTAATAAAATTATTAAAGATTTTTAGTATTTGGGGGTTAAATCCTTTATTTCAGTGTCTTCTCAATAGCATAGGAGCTTAACATTGGAATAGAATATTTCTTCAGTCTTTTAGATGCTATTAATAGGGAGCAGAAAACAGAAAATCTTTACTCCTCCCTGTTGCTCAATGCAAGTGAGATTATAAGCAGCTTTAAAATGGGTTAATGATTGTAATGTATAAGTTTTAATTCCAGAAACTTAATTGTTTAAACATTATGACAATTTTGAGTGTGGCTAATATAGATGTTTTACATGCATATTTTTTTCTTTTTAAAGAAACTGAAGAAGTTTTCAAAGTGAAGAAATCAAGTTATAGCAAAAAAATAGTAAAACTACTTAAGAAAGAATATAAAGAAGATCTTGAAAAATCAAAGGTTAAGACAGAACTCAATTCATCAGCTGACGGTAAATAGAAAAATATAATATATTAACTGTATAGCTTGGATATTCAATGAATTCAAACTGGTTTGGGGGGAAACTCTTTTCCAATAAAACATTTATTAGATAATGCTTTTGAAATTACAGTGTATTTAAAGAAAGTATTAAATATTTGACTACCATTGGAATTCTCTCATTACCATGGCATTATGTCACCTATGTTTGTCAGAAATAGCCATGATGGGAGCAGCTAAGTGGCTCAGTGGATTCTGAATCAGGTCTAGACACAGGATGTCTTGGGTTCAGATATGGCCTCAGACACTTCCTAGCTGTGTGACCCTGGACAAGTCACTTAACCCCTGTTGCCTAGGCCTTACTGCTCTTTTGCCTTAGAACCAATATATACTATTGGATTCTAAGACAGAAGGGAAGGATTTAAAAAAAAAAAAAGGAAGAAAGAACCATTCATCTTTTCCTTTCCCATTGCTTTCAGGAGATGTGTGTAGATGATCTTGAGTTTCAAGTTGATATAATTTATATTCCCAACCTTTTTTTTTTTTAAATGCCTCTTCACATAAAGGTGATAGTTGGTAGTTGGTGAAATCACCAACAGAGAGAAAAAAGATAAAGGGATATATGGCAGAACTTATTTTATACTCACATAGAGTATAAAGACATAGATGATAACTGCAAGAGAGAGAAAAAAATCTCACATTGGTGGGAGGAATACAGTGACAAAGTGAGAAAAACCTCAGGAGGAAAAAGTAATTAGAATAGTTTCAAATGACACAAAGGATAGGAGGTGAAGAAAGATAAGGTATGACCAAAAAATAGTAGCTTTAGCTCTAAAGATCATTGGTTACCTTGTAAAGAAGTTTTAGTTAAGTGATGAATGAAAACTACATTTTGAGGGATTGAGAAATTGAGAGGTGCAGAAGAGGAGATAATAAACATAGAAATTTTTTTCAAGGAGTTTGGCGGTGAAAGGGAAGAAAAGCTAGATGTTAGGATCAAATGAATGATTTAATGAATGTGGGAATTATAGGGCAGCTAGGTGACTTAGTGGATAGAGCACTGCAGACAGTAGGTTCTGGTTTAAAATCTGGTCTGAGACACTTCCTAGCTGCATGCTTGGACCATTCACTTAAACCCAAATGCCTAGCCATATCCAAAAGTTTTTTTTTTAATGGAGGATTATCTGAACGTGTTTTAATGAAGCAGAAAAGAATCAGTGTTTAAGGAGAAATTGAAAATTAGAAAGAGAGGGAATAATTGAAGAGGCAGACTCCCAGAGAAGATAAGAGGATGGGATAAGGCACAGAAAGAGTAAATTGGCACTGGCAAGGAGAAGGGTTATCTATTACTCTGAGGAAAAAGCAGAGGAAATATAGAAATGATATGAACTATCAAATTAGGAAAAGAGTCAGTAAATATTAGACCCCACCATATGCCAGACATCTTGCTAAATGGTGACCAAAAAAAAAAAAGGGGCAAACACATTTCCAGTCAAGCTTGGAATCTAAAAGTAGAGACAATATATGAAATAAGTATAAACAAACTTAATACGAAATAAATAGGAAATAATAAAAAGAAAGCACTAGAATGTGGAAGTGGAATATTTGGATATGATAGGTGAAGTGAAGGTATAAGTCAAATCAAGGGAGTTGATGAACTGGGAAGCAAAGACATTTGAAGAACGTGCTAAATTTAATATTCCCAAGAATAAGGGCAGAGATTGAAGTGGAGCAAACATTATCCAGGTATAGGGCTTCTTGAGAAAGAAGAGAAAATTATCTGGGAGCTAGTAGATGATAGCCACCAAGATCTGGATGGAGTGAATCCCAAAGGAAGAGAGATTTTTGAATAATGGTGGTAAAGGAAGGATCTGGAAGGGATAGTGAAAAAGAAAAACCACTCTTATTTACTTTTGTGACTCAGGATGTGGGGAAAGCATAAAAGATGATTTTTTCTAATACTGGAGAGGATCTATTTTTTCATTTATTTAATTTATTAATTATTCTTAAGTATTTTTCCATGGTTGCATGATTCATATGCCTCCCCCACCCCCCACCCCCCAGCTGACAAGCAGCTTCTGGATTATACATGTATTAAGGGATACTATATTTTTGGTGGACAGGAGGAACAAGATTTTTCTTTATTGCAAGATGGGTAGAGGATGAAAGGAAGAGATGCAAAAGTCCATTTTTAAGTAGTAGAATGGAGGGGGTCTGTAAGACATGGTGGAAAGGAAGAAAGATGGGATGAGACTAGAGAAGGTATAGTGTTGATATGATGAGGGTAGTAGGTAGCATGGGAAGGAAGAATCATTTACAAGGGAAAGCTTCAATTAGGGTGTGGTTAGGAGGGAAGGTTAGTGGAAAACGATATATATATAGGAAAAGAATACATCAGAATAACTTTTTAATACCCATAAGAAACCAAAGTGCAAAAAGAACAGCATTATTACTGCTTGGTTGAAAGTAATATATGCACTTTCTAAAAAGCTACATAACAAATTCAGTTTCATATAGAACTTGGGAGAAGTCAAATTGGAAATCTAATGAAGGAAGTCCAAAGTGTGGATAAGGTCCTTTGAGGAATATTGGATTACTTTAAGGTATAGGAGAAAGAAATAGGGAAGAACCGAATTGTTATAGCCAACAAGGGAGGAGAGAATTTCTGAATCAGTTCAGAACTTATTGAATGCTCTATTTTTAGTGCCAGTAATTATAAAGTAGTTGGTGAGAAAGTACATGGGATATGTCAGGTGTAGAGTAGTTATTTGAGAAATCTAACAATTAAAAAAAGAGGAATGGTATCCGGTACAATAAGAATTCTTTACCTGGAATTCATGGGTCAATGGATAGATTTCATGGGGATCTGTGAACTTGAATAAGAAATAAATTACATCTTTATTTTCATTGACCTCTAACTGAAATTTAGCATACTCTTCCATTATGAATGTAGGCAACAAGCATTCTGAGAAGGGATCCGTAAGTTTTGTCAGACCAAAAAAGGACCCTATGACAAAAACAAACGAAACAAAAAAAAACCAACCAAAACCCAAAATTTAACACCCTGCACTGGAGGGAACAGCATATTTTACTGAAATTTTGTTATTTTTTTTTTTAATTTTGTTTTTCGAGGTAGAAGAAATTGTTTATATATGTTCATAGGGAAAAAAGCCAGCAGTGATGAAAAATTCTAGAGAAAGGAGAATTGATGGAGTGAACAAAATTTTTTTTTTGAGCAAGATAATCAAGATAACATATGCTAGGTGAGCTAGGTCCAATTTAATTCAGTTCAATAAGCATCTAAATGCCTACTCTCTGCAAGGCATTGTACTAAGCCTGATCATTTAAAAAAATAGTTCCATGTTTTAAGCAGCTAACTTTCTATTTGAGGGATAAAGTATATGCACAGAAAAGTGAATACAAAATACATACAATGGTATAAAAGGTAGCACTGATAGCTGCCAGGCATCAAGAAAGGCTTGGAGTAGGAGTTAACACCTAGGCTGAGTCTTGAGAGGAGCCTAGAGATCCTAAGAATTAGTAGTAACAAAGAACAACATTCCAGTCACGATGGCAAGAGAATAGGAATGTATATAGAAATTACAATAGGCCACTTTGGCTGGTATAGAGAGAGTAATGTTATCGTCATCCTACTGAATATTAGTTTGTTGTTTTTCTTGGAGTGATGTGGGGTTGATTTGGAAAGAGTTAGATTTCTGGGGATGAGAATTCAAGAAAATCTCTTATGAATAATTTATAACATCAATTGCTTATATTAGCTACATAACAGATTCTTATGTTTTTCACTGCTTTCAGTATAGTATTAATTATAATAGCATTTTGGTCATCTCTTTAGAAATCTTCTAAGAATAAAGATTATAACAAAGTTAGCCAGGTAAGAAGAATAGATAAAGGTGTAGCTTTCCAGCACAAGGTTTATTACAAATGGCTGAGGAGAAAGCATTGATACTTTGTGTGGACAGATTGATCAGGCCTGAGGCCTGCCTGAAGGAAGGGGCTTGTACACCAAGACTTGGTTACCTAGAAGCACAAAATGAGAATATATTAGTTTCTAATAATAGAATATATTAGATTACTAGATAGCTGATACAAAGCAATTCCTTCTAGGACTTCCCAGCCCATAGTGCAGGTCATAGAATCATAGATTTAGAGTTGTAAAAAACCTTAAAGATAATCTATTTCACTAGAGTTTAGACAAAATTTTAAAATACTTTGATAACTGAATATAATTGGTTTCTTTTGTAAGCCAATCTTTTATGTATTTAAAATCATTCTGATAAGAATTCTATGAGCTTCATCATATTGACAAAGGGGTTTATGACACAGGAAGAAATTAAAAACTACTGGTTTAGTCCAACACCCTCATTTTATAGATGAGGAAATTAAGGATCCAGAAGTGAAATGACTTAACTCATGTAGAGGTTGGAAGTGTTAAAGAATAAAGAAATGATTCTAATGCACATCGAATCTTCTGACACTTAAGTCTAATGTCCTTTCCACTGCCCTACCGATGATTTATTATAAATTATTATTCTTCGTATTAGGAAAAAAATGAATGAAACCGTATCATTTTTGAATCCATAAAACATGTACTTGAGAAAGACAGATTAAAGCTTACTGGAGCTTTTTCATCTTGTCATAGACAACTACCTCATATTCAAATTCTAGAGTTCTATGAGGAAGTCAGAGATATTTGTACTATACTTTTACCTCAACCCCCTCAAGGCTAAAGCCTAAAGTTAAAAGAATCATTTTTTAATAATATTCAAGTGATCTTTAGGGATAGTAAAATCTAATCAGTACTCAGTTCACCAAGAACTGAACAAATCAAACCGAATTTCTCACTACACGTTTCTTGAGTCCCTGGTATATGCCAGGCATTGTGCTAAGCACTTTCTAATAATCATTAGAGAGGATGAAAAACCTTTCACTCAAAACTTAAGATAAAGAGCAAACTACATAATAAAAACTGAGATGAACTATATTAATTTGGAATTCAGTATAATTTGTACACATCTTAGAGGGCAGTGGGAGAGGGGTTAGAAATTGGGGAGGGGTAACCTTCATTCTCAAAGCATTGTTCAAGAAGGAAATCCTTTTCTTGGAATTTTTACCTTTGCCTTCTCTAATTGTATTTATGTGAAATTTGGGGTAAGGAAATGTATCCTTTTAGATTTTTTTTTTTTCAGCTGAACAGCCTTTGGACAAAGCAGGACAGACTAAAGATCTGAATCTAGAAGATGGGGCCATTATCTGTGAACATGGGGAAGAAGAAATGGAAGTGGAAAGTGAGAAGGAAGAAGAAAAGCCAAAAGTTGGTGGAACTTTTTCAAGTGCTTTGTCGTCTTTGAATGTTTTGCGTCCAGGTAGGCACTAAAAATTTATAATGTCAAATTAGTGTATCTGTTGTGCAGTAGCCTATGCCAGGTTGCTTGAGATCTTTATTTCAGGGAGGAAAGGATACTACTGGAATCAATTTTTTTTTTTTTGTAACATTGCTTTAAGGTACAGGAAGTGGTACTTTAATTTCTAGGTTGGCGAGGAGGGACCACTAATGTTTTTCCAAGATAATATACATGCGACCAGTTTTATTATCTACATGAATAAATGTTAGCATAGAATTACTAGAGGATTGATTACCTTTCCTCTTTATCCAGGAGAAATGTATAGGAGAAGTCAGAGTTGTCATTAATCAGATAATTGTTAACCTCTAAAAATTTATAGCTAGTTATTGGCAAACCTATAACTTAGACAGAGGTCTGAAATTTATAAGCTCTGTCCAACTATCTTTTTTTTTTTTTTTTTTTTTTTTTTACTGAAAAGCAGGTTTATATGAAATGATACAAAATTAAGTAAGTCAAATCAAGAAAATGGTACATAAAATGTCCATGTCTCAGTACAATTTAAAGCTTCTTTAAGCCCAATTACTTTTTTTTTAATTAAACATTTATTAATATTCATTTTTAACATGGTTACATGATTCATGCTCCTACTTTCCCCTTCACCCCCCGCACTCCCCCCACCCATGGCCGATGCACATTTCCACTGGTTTTGTCATGTGTCCTTGATCAAGACCTATTTCCAAATTGTTGGTAGTTGCATTGGTGTGGTAGTTTCGAGTCCACATCCTCAATCATGTCCACCCTGACCCATGCGTTCATCCAACTATCTTTTTAAAACTATTGTTTTTAAGTTTTGCCAAATATCACTAAGAACCTTAAAGTTTGCTTATTTCCCATCTGTATGAAACTTTAAAAATTCTCATGAATATCATTGCTTTTGAAAGCTGCCCTAATCCTTATCCTGTGTTCTCCCTTTTGTTCTTTGTTTCTATATTATTCTCAAACATTCACAGCTAGGTGCTCCTCAATTAAAAAAGAAATTAAAAAAATATGTGTATATATATAATTTTACTGATGTCTTTTCAAAAATCATTCATTTCCAAATATCCTTCCCTGTCTACCTAGCCAGCCATCCTGTGTAAGAAATTTTTCCCAAAGAAAGGGGTGGGGAAAGCAGCTCAGCAAAACTAGCCACCTATATGATGTTCTAAACCCATAGTTCCCCCACTTTTACAAAGCAGGGAAATGCATGTTTTCTTCTTTAGGCCTGAAACTTTTCATAATAATTAGAGTGTCCAGTTTGTTTTGTGTTGTTTTTCTGTATGTGTTTTCTCCCCCTCCCCCACAAAATTGCAGAAATTTTTTTCTCCCTGTATCCTCAGTAACTACTACAGCATATAGTAAGTAAAAGGTGCTTAGTCAATGCTTGTTGATTGATATATTTCATTGTTGTTAGACATTGTGTATATTGTTATTCTGGTTTTATTTGCTTTGCTTTTTGTAAGTCGTATTTCTTTGAATTCTTCATATTCATTATTTCTTATGACACTAATGTTTTATTATGGTTTTTTTGTATCTCAAATTTGTTTAGGCATTCTCTATAATCAGTAGAGCACCTATTTATCCTAGTTCTCTGCCACTACCAAAAAAAGTGCTCCTATGAATATTTTGTTATATAAGGGATATTTTTCTGTCTGACTTCTTAATGTATATGCATACTATTTGGGAATTCTGTCAGAGAGTATGGGCATTTTAGTGATTTTTTTTTAGCATAATTCCCATTTGCTTTCTAGAATAGTTGAATGAATTTGCAGCTCTAAAATGCAGCTTTTATTATCTGCAAAGGGCAGTATAATGCTGGTAAACCTAAACTAAATAGGCAGTAAAAATAATCGCAAGTTTTTGAAACCCTGCCAACTTCTTCCTATATTCTATCCTTCAGTAGTTTGATCTGGATTGAATAAATGGGGACTGGGTCTTGGTGAACAAGAGAAAAAGATTATATAGCTAGTTTTAGAAAGTAGTTCTCACAAAGCTGTCTTGAAGAGACAGTAGCTTCTGTATAGCTTAGTTCTAACTTGTACAGTGATCTGCTTATAATGGGTGCTAGATAACTGCTTATTAACTGACTCCTCTTATCTCTAAGAGTAAATCATGATTTCTGTCCTATTTTATGCACCCCTTTAAAATGTACAAAATTTGTACTTGTAAAAAGGAAGACTTTTCCCACTGAATTATATTATTTTAAAACAATTATTTGTTTCTAGGGGAAATCCCAGATGCTGCTTTTATCCATGCTGCTAGGAAAAAACGCCAAATGGCCCGTGAACTTGGTGATTTTACACCGCATGATCATGAACCTGGTAAAGGCCGCCTTGTTCGAGAAGATGAAAATGATGCCAGTGATGATGATGACGATGATGAGAAACGTAGAATAGTTTTCTCTGTTAAAGAAAAGTCACAGAGGCAAAAAATTGCAGAGGAAATAGGTAACATCTTAATACTTAATAGAGTATAATCCTATTAACATGCTAATAAATGTTTCTTATAATGCCACACATTTTTAGCAACCATAGTTTGGATACTATTTTTGTCTTGCTGACAAAAATGTCTTAATGGAATTCTTTGAAATATGAAAAGTAGGGGCAGCTAGATGGCTTAGTGGATAGAGAGCTAGGCTTGAAAGCCAGTTTTGTTTTGTTTTTCTTCAGATCTAGCCTCAGATGCTTCCTTAGCTGTGTGACCTAGGCAAGTCATTAAACCCCAATTCCCTACCTCTTATACACTTTTCTGCTTTGAACCAATACTTAATATCGATTCTAAGAAGATAAGGGCTTAAAAAAAAGCAATATTAAAATGTATGTGGGAGAACTTTGAAAAGGATTGTGTGTTCTATCTTTGGTCTTGTCCACATGGATAGTTCCACATTCAAGTACCTTCTTATTCTATACAACTTTTATCCATGTCCTAGATCTTCCAAAGCATATACCCAATACCCCAGAATGCTTCGTTTAAGTATTTGTGGTTTTTAAAAAAGTTATTTGATGGGTTGTAGTTCAATTCTCAGACTGTTAACTTTCATTCCCACCACATGAACTGCCTACCTCCTTACCTAATCATATACTTTCTGAATACTATCTTTTAAACAGTCTTATGCTATAATCATTTTTGCTGTTACTCTAAAACTTACTTTTTGCCTACTATGCTTTTTTTTCTCTAATCTTTCATTTAATTTTGTTTTCCACTTAACAAGTATTTTTTTTCTTTTACCATATATACACCACCCACAGTTTTGATTCTTTAAGAGTCTGCTTTGGAGCCATTCAGTATCAATAGGCAAATACAGGTAGTAAAAAATTGCAAAATTTTTGAAATGCCATTCATCCTGCTGTTTTATTCAATTCTAGTCTAGGCAAATGCCCATCTAGAGGGCCTGTCCATACACTTAATGGTCTGGCCAAAAAAACCATTTTTAATTCACTTGTTTTTTCCTGTGTGGATTTTTGAATGGATCTCATTGAAGGAGCCCTACAATTTTGATAAAGAAGTAGTGAAAAAAAGAGGAGACTTGTAATTTTCTATATTTTTAAATAGTTTTGTGAGATAATTAAGATATCTACTACCAAAAATATGCAAAAGTCTTCTTGTTCCCCTCTCAATTCATGAAGTAAAACCAAATGTGTGTGTGTGTGTATGTATATATATATATATATATATATATATATATATATATATATATATATATATATATATATATATATATATACCATTTTCTTGCAAGTTTTGTAGATAAGAGAAAATAAAAACCTGGATCATTAATTCTTGGTGTTTTTGAAGTCTCCTTTAAAAAATACCATCTTGAAAGTTAATCCCACAATGCTTCTAAAATTGTCACTGCCAGCATAGATTTCTTTTTCAAATATTTGTTTTGATCCAAATACATCCCCCTGTGGTTCTTTAGATTCCAAAGTTTTTAACATCCAAATATTATAGTTCTACTGACGTTGATAAGAATAAGTCACTTTAGAATTGCTGACAGATCTGTTCTGTTTTCTGCCATTTGTATTTTTTTATGGGTCATCATAGCCAGAGAATGCATAACCCAGTAGCTAACCTACCTATTGGTGATAAAATACTGGAACTTCTTTGTTACTTAGGAAGGTTAATCCTTAAAAAGCAAACTTTCTTAAGTGGGATCTTCCTCGAAGTCTTTCCAGCAAGATAGAGCCTACCAAAATTTGTGTTATACTGGCCTAGCCTTTGCAAACCTAAGGATACTTACATTTTAGGCCACAGAGTGTAGGCAATTTGTGTGTGTTCTATGTGATGAAAACCTTAACTAAGAAGTTGAATGAATTTAAGATAGGTAAAATTAGCATTATCATGAGATAATTTATATTGCTCTTTTTAAAAAATGAAATATTTGTTTAGGTATTGAGGGGAGTGATGACGAAGCCTTAGTAACTGGGGAACAGGATGAAGAACTAAGTCGATGGGAACAGGAGCAGATAAGAAAAGGAATTAACATACCTCAGGCAAGTCCTAAAAATTAATTTTTTACAAGTGTTTCTTAATGTATTTTTTAAAGCTAATCAAGATCATTAGTTATTTTAAAAATTCTTATGTTCTCAATGCACATCAGCAGTCTTATTGTAGAGGCCTGTTAGCTATGTCAAATATTTTCAGATTTTGAGAGGAAGCCTTTTAATAAATATGTTCTGAAAAAAAAGACATTAAAATTCAAATAATTCTATTTCATTTTCTGAGTCTGGCAACCATTCAGTGAGTTTCTAGTAAAATTATGTGAGGCCAAAAAGAGACATTGGAATTTTAGAAGGAGCTGTATTGTGTTTTGCTTTTTCCAGCCAGAAAAAAAGAAATTTTCTGTTTCCTCAGATAAAATTATTGGCTAGCGATAATGCTCACCACTATTCTAACTCATACTCAAAGAAGAAAAAGATGTCTAATACTTGTAGAAAACTGTAAACTACCTAGTAGAAGGCAGTACTAAATTGTTGATTAAAGGTAATGATGTCCAGAGGAAATAACTTGAATAAAAGACCTGAATTTGATTTCTAACATTTTAATTGCTCTGTGACATTGGGCAAGTGATTTAAATGTCTCAGAGCCTTGGTTTTCACATCTATAAAATGAGACTAAAAATATTTATATTACCTACTCACTAGGACATTAGTAAATTGAAAAGCACTATATTTGCATAGGCAATTTAGTCATCTTCCTTTCATTTAAAATATATGTTGTGAAAGATTTTTTACTTCAATAGTATAAAAAAGATATAAAGTATATGTTCCAGGCAGAGATATGCTGGTAAATGTTTAATGACTAACTTTTGGAGCGGGGGCCAGAGATGTACCCACAAAATACTTTTAAGTTTAATTTGCATTAATATTTTCTCCATTTTCTTAAGCCTAGGCAATAATAATAAATTGAGCTGTGGTTTTTTTAGCATTGGTTTACTATGAAATTTTAACGGTCAACTTTTGCAAGCCAATATGAATTGGCTCTTGCCTACTCCAGGTCCCAAGGATAGACTGCCCTCCTGGAAGAGAAAGTGAAGGGACTCAAGTAATGCCTCCCCACACTCCAGGTGTTAGAGACAATGAAGTGTTCTTAAAGAAAGTTGAGGCCGGGCTCTGATTGGGAGGAGAAATTCTTGACTGTTGTCAGTAGGTTAGAGAATAGATGAGTATTATACAGAAGGAGGAGGAAAAGAAAAGGATAGCTATATATTTAGTCCTAAAAACAAGATACCAAGTTCTTTCTATAGAGGAGGGAGTTATATGGTCTGAGGAGAAAGCAGCTATCTGCCCTCCAAAGAATGAAAGAGTCACAGAAGCCATCAGAGAGAGATGATCAAGTGAAGGTCAGAGGAAGAAGTAAAGAGTAGAAGTAGTGGTGATTAGGGATTCCTTGTTCAGGGGACCTTAAAACAATAAGATCTCATGTCTTTCTGAGGCATGTTTCTGAGACATAACAACCTCCCAAGATTCATCGAAACAGATGATTCCTTCACACTTTGGGTGATTCAAATGGGTACAAATTATATTGCCAATAGGAAACCAAAAAATATTACCAGTTTATGAAATCATGGGCAAGGGGCCAAGGTTGTCTATTCCACTGAACGCAAGGGATATGGAAGTGAAAAAATTGATTTTAAAAACGAATAGCTGGCTAAAATGATGATGTCTGAGGATGAACATTGGATTTCTGGACCACACCTTAAAATACTGGGATGGAATATACCTAACAAAGACTGGTAAGAATGTATTTGCTGGCTGTCTTACAGATCTAATCAAAAGGACTTTAAAAAGCAGAGATGAGGGAGAAAACTGCCTATGTATAATCCACCAAGCTAGACACCATAGAGAGTAGCTACAATGAAGCAGAAGAATAGTAGTCCGACACTCAGAAGTTCACAGGAGACAAAAATCTAGGAAAAGAGCCAGTACTAAAACCTCACAGCTTGAAATGGCTATTCAAATGCCCACAGAGTAGGCAACAAGCAAGAGGAACAAAAGGTCCTAACAAAAGGTGAATTTACCTGGTAGGCATCACTGAGACTTGGTGAGATGAAACCTGTGACTATAATGTGCATCCGAATGATTATACTTTATTCAGAAGAACAAGGATAGGTAAAACGGGGAAGAGAGGAGGAGGGTTTGGTGTGTTAAGATGGTGTGCTTATGAGGAAATCAGGAATCACAGAGAGAGGAAGCATGGTGGAGAATTTACAGTGAAATATTAGAATCCTAGATCTAGAGCTGAAGGGACCCCAGAGACATCTAGTCCAACACACTCATTTGACAGATGAAGAACTGAGACCCAGGAAAATTAAGTGATTTGCCCAATATCACACAGTATCTGAGGCAGGACTTGAATGCAGTTCCTCTGACTCCAGTGCCAATGCTATTTCCACTGAACATGTTACCTGGGTGAAGATCAATGGAGAGAAAAATTTTGTCATTAGAATATAATTCCGACCACTTGGGCAGAAAGAGGGAATAGATGAGGAGATAGGGACACAAATTACAAGTCTGGCACAGCAACTTGATATAGGAATAATAGACTTCATCCAGACATCACCTGGGTTCTGACAAAAGCAGAGCAGCTAATACCTTCTAGACTTCTTGAATTGTCTTAGGGATAAATTCATCCATCAAAAGATCAAAGTGGGAAAATTCTAGGCTGGATCTGTTTCTCACTGAAACTGGTTGTTGAGATGGAAATGATGGAAACCTCTGGGAGGCCAGTTTGTCCTAAAGTTTGTGATAGAGGAGGGAGAAACCAGGCAGAATCTGGCAGACTCCTTGGATTATGGGGAAAGATTTCAAAGGAAAGATAGGCAAGATCCTATGGACTAAAATTTAACAAAAGTATTAACCCATGAGTAATAAGAAACTCGAGAAAGAAATTTTGAAGACATAAAGGTAAATAACTTCAGTGAGGAGGAAAAACAGGCCTTGTCTGAAGATAGTGATGTTGATGCACAGGGAACTCACTAAGCAACATAGATTTTAAAAGATCGGTATAGAAGATGGAAGCAGGGGAAAGTAACAGAGAGTGAATGTAAGAGTCTGGCACAACCCTCTGATAACAGTGCCAGCAGGGTAGTTGGCCAAAGAAGCAAGAGGGTTTTCCTGTCCTTATTTGGGAGGAAAAAAAGAGTATCTGAAAAGAAATAAGGCCTTTGGGATAAACTGGGATGACTGACAACAGAGAGTAGGCAGAGATGTTCATTTTCATTTTGTTTGTTTTTTCAGTAAAGGAGTAACACTGGAAATAACAGTAAAAATGAGGAACAGGAATTTGATACTCGAAATAAGTAAAGGAGATAGTAAGAGAGAACCTGGCTATCCTTGATAAATTCAGGTCACCTGGCACACAGAAACCACATCATTTTGTACTGGAGGAAATGGCAGGTGTGGGTGCCAAGAGGTACTGCAGGGGTAGAGAAGAACAAGTGTCCTGATTTTTATTAAAGGACAAGAGAACAAAGTTTGCCAATTTTAATCCAGTGAGTTTAACTTGAGAAAGTGTGTATATACATACAAGATTAATAAATAGGTAAATTAGAAATGATAGAAGGATATATGGACTAGATGAAGTAATAAAGTTAGATGGATTCAGAACAAATTGAATGTCTAGACTCACATGATGATTAATAATTCAGTAACAGCTTGGCAGAGAATCTCAGGGTAAAAACAAATAAACTTCAAGTTCTGGATTGGAGAGTAATAGTTAAGAAGGAGTTTGTCAGAAAATAAGGGTTTTGGTGGACTGTAAATCCTAGTCAGCAAAACTATTGCTTTTTAAAAAATGGAATGGAATGGAATCTTTACATACTTCTAGAATAAAAGGTAGCAAATAGCACCTCTGTTCTTTGGCCTAGACAGATTACATATGATACAGTGTTTTTATGTAGTTGCATAATGGTTTAAGAATGACACTGATAAACTGGGGAGAGTCCAGAAGAGGGCACCCAGGATAATGAAGGACTTGAGTTCATGTTACATGAGAATAGAATGAAGGAACTGGAGATAGACGAAGACTTGTAGAAGAAGAGAATTAGGAAGAATATGATTGCTGTTGTTAGGTCTTTTAGGGGTCTTTATTTGGAAGGTATGATTACACTTCTTTTGTTTGGTCTCTGAAGACAAACTCCGGAATGATGGGTAAATGTTACAAAGACACAAAAGGAAAAGTTGTCCAAAAGTTGAATGGTCTGCCTCAGGAAGTTAAGGTTTTCCCTTCATTGGAGGTCTTCAAGCAGGAACTGGATGACTCACTTGTCACTTGGGTTAATAGTAAGGATCATGGGCTAACTAAATGGTTACTGGCACCTCTCCCATTTTGTGATTAATAGCTGACATTTATATGTGATTTCAAGGTTTGCAAAGTGGATACTTGTAGCAATCCTTTAAGGTAGGTTAGTTATAAATACTACCACTGGATACAAATAGTATCCTTATTTTATACATGAGGAAACTGAAGTTTAGATATTAAGTGACTCACCCACAATCACCAGTGGTAAAATGCTTTAAATCCAGATTTTTCCTGGCTCCAGTCCAATGCCTGCATGATACTGCCTTCTACTAAGGAGAGTAGAATAAATATTTTGGAACCAGATGGATAGAAATTTTCTTAGTTTTGAGTAAATTTTTTTTTGACTTCACAATTTTACAAGTCCTTAATTGGAATGCTAAGAAGAAACTAGTGAAAAGAGCACAGGGGTTGTAGTGAGAAAACCTGAGTTCAAGTCCTGGTTATCATAATTAATTGTGTGACGTTGAGTAAATAATTTCACTTCTCTGAGCCTAAGTTTCGTCCTTTTAAACTATGGAGTTGGACTAGATAATCTCTGAGGTCTTTTACACCTTTAGCATTGTATAATAATAATTCTATCAATTTTTAGGCATCAGTTGAAGATGTTATGATGGAAAAAAATCTTTGTAATCTCCCTGTCCTATCCCTGATATGTTTTTTTTTTGGAAATATGTGCAGCATTAAATTTAGACTAAATTAAAAATTTTAATATCTACTAAATAGAAATTGGGGGCATTTTCTGTTGGAATTGTATTTTACTCTTAAGTATATATTTAAAGTTATGTTTTTAGTATTTCATGTATCACATGCCTTCTTTTATAGGTTCAAGCAAGTCAGCCTGCCGAAGTGAACATGTACTACCAGAATACTTACCAGACAATGCCTTATGGTTCATCGTATGGCATTCCTTACACTTACACAGCCTATGGATCATCAGAAGCCAAATCTCAAAAAACAGATAATACAGTCCCTTTCAAAACTCCCACTAATGAGATGACTCCTGTTACTATTGATTTGGTAAAGAAACAGCTTAAAGACAGGTAGGGCAGATCAGCTTCTTAAAGACCTGTCTTCTAGCTTTCTGTTCCCTCAGGCAACATTTAGTCTGGGGTAGCAGATGCAGAATATCATCGATGAAGAGCCACTGGCCCATCTTCAAAAACTAAACGGAAGATGACATCATACTCTGTTTTGCTACCTCCTTGGATTACTTCTGTGGATGCCTGGAAAATTTATAAAAATGTCATCATGATCTTATTGAAGACAGATCTGATTTTCTACCTTCTGGACACTGAAAAAGTGTAGTCAAGATTTGGGGGGGAAAGCAAAAACAAAGAGTGAAAATTTGGTTAGCCTGCCAAATATCTTTGAAAAGTCCCTAAACTGCTGTTTGAAAAGAAAAAAGCAGTGCAGATGAAAAGTGCATTTAAAATTTTTTCATACTCTTTAACATTGGAACTAACTGCATTATAATATAATATTGCAAGTGTCCTGACAACTTAAGACTTTGGATATAAATTTGCTATATTTATCCTTTTTTTTTATTCCTAAGGTTAGACTCCATGAAAGAATTACACAAAGCAAATCGACAGCAACATGAGAAACATCTGCAAAGCCGAGCGGATTCTACCAGGGCTATTGAAAGATTGGAAGGGTCTTCTGGGGGTATTGGTGAACGGTATAAATTTTTGCAAGAAATGCGAGGGTATGTCCAAGACTTGCTTGAGTGTTTCAGTGAAAAGGTAAGAATGCAAAGATATTAATCTCTTTCAATAAATCAAAAGTAGGGAAATATAGGTTTTATTTAGCACCTTTCTGTTTTTTAAGAATTTGTTACTGTTTAATTTGGTTTTAGAAACCATGAAAAGTTATGCAGCTTCATTTTCATGATTTTGTTAATAGCTTTAATAGTACTACATTTAATGTAGTGCCATTCCTACATAGAATTTGAAGCACTTTTAGACAGAAGGTTTTAATTTAACCATAGAGCAGAATACTGATTGGCTTGCCCCTAAAGTATTAGAAGTCAGGTATTGATGTGATGAGATTTTTTCTAAGATGAGATTTAAGCTTTGCTTATTATAATTCTATACATAATTCCAAATACGTACAAAATGACCTAATTGCTGTTTTTATTTCCTAGTATAGATTTGGTTATCTTTGCTTCCATTAGTATTCATCTTTAAACTACAGCATCATCCATTTCAAGAAGCATTCTTTTTGAACTACCATTCTTTTTAAGTTGTCATTTTATTCTAAATGTTTGCTTTTAGGAAAATAGATTTTTGAACACAATTTTAGCATTTTGTTTTGTTGCTCATTGGTTACATTTCTAATAATTTCCTCAGAATCGCTTTTCTTTACACTTGTCTTTTAACTTTGTTTTTTTTCCAAATTAGAAATTGATGATATAACCAATCATTTCTTCTCTGAGATAATGGGATTGTGAAATTGCTTCATACATTAGTTGATAAGCACCATACAGTATTTTATGGACCTTTCATTCTTAGCCTTAAAAAATATGGTCCTCTTATCCCCAACTCCTTCTTTATCCCTTTTTCCCCTTGGAATAAGTGCTTGCCAGAAAATTATATAAAATATCCTTCTTTATAAAGAGTTTGAGAGAAAGCTTTTCCTTTTGTCATTGTCTATGTAAATCAGTGTATGATCTGCTATATTGGAAAAACACGTGGCTTGGCAAAACATTTAACACTATTTGATGTCCCTGCTATTTAGATATTATCTTAATATCTCAATTTAGGGATTAGTAACAGTTGTCAGGTTGAATTTGGCTTCCTCGATGAGCCCAGGTGGGCCATGATCATGCCTGATCCATGACTTATCCTAACAGTAGTGATGTGTTGATTCAATTTTGGGGCTTTGTTACATACCTCTCCTTGCAACTAAATTTCTAGATCAACTGGTCACACTTAATATCTAGGACACATGGTCCTTTACTATGGCATTCTAGTGCGTGGGGGCAATACATAAAGGAATGATGTATGCACAAATGTGACCACATACCTAGGAAGGCTGGATTTTGGACATTAACCGTCAGAAAGCAAAATGATGTTTTTCCTACCAACCGAGCTGATCTGAACCTGGAAATCATTATGTGGACCAGCCTTCTGTGACCTAAAGGTTACTGGTTCTTATCATCTTTTATTTTTCATTGAAAATAAGTAAAAAGATTTTTGGATTGGGTCTTGCAACACAGAATTACATATTTACACATAACATGAGCAACTGAAAGAAAATTAACTTTAAGCTTAGATTATATGATATCCTTATTAGTTGGACATCTAGTTCAACGGATAATAGTGTTTTCCATTACATGAACAAGTGCTATTTATTACTAGGTATTAAGACCACTTGTTTTCTCAACACTTTCTTACTTAAGGCTAATAAATGTGAATTTAATAAACTACTACTAAATGGTAACTTTTCAAAAGAATATAATTTCTGGCAGTTTTAAGCTTCTTTTAGTTCTTCTTTTAGTTCTTTTCTCCCCTTATAACCTTTCATATATTTGCACTAAGTGCTCAGTGAGTTGTGCCAATTACAGAAAAGGAAAGGTAAAAGATAGACATAGATAAACACATCCTTCCTTGCATAATCTGTTTCTATATTTTGTGGAAATTTTTCTTTATACTTCATATTGTACTTGCCATAGACCACACATAAAAACATTAAATGAATGGAATTTACATTCATCTGGTGTCATATATATCAAACTAATATAGCATTTGATTTTAGTTGATTTCATATAGGTAGTTTATTTTTTACCAATGAATATTCTATCTAGTTTTGAATAATTGCATATATACAAGTTCATTATGAAAATGCTACAGAATTAATATTGTCATGAGTCATCTGTCTTGGAACTATTTTGGAACAGAGTTGGAATATAATCTTGAAGATTCAGATCACTGATGACACTGCAAGGACATTGCTTCAGTGCAAGACTACAAATTTGATCATTTCTCTAAGTCGTGCTCTTAAAGATGAAATGTATAACGACATAAACGTTTTCTAATGCTTATAGATTTTAAACAAAGTCAGAATCTCTAGCTATTGTTCTAATTCTAATTTCCCAGTGTCTTGTTTTTCCTTCTCCCTCTAGCCATCATCCTGGCTTCCAGCTTAGTAAAAAGACATACTACTAAAATAATATTCAGTCATGTTTTTTGTTTTTTGAGGTGGGTGAGGGGTGGGAATTGCCTTGGTGGAAACCATTAAAGTAAATCTAGTTACATTTAAGCTTCAAGTTGTACCGATTCTTATGTTGGGTAGAATTTTTTGTGGATTTTGTTAAAAGCCCAAAATTAGAAAATTACATGGTCAGAAATGACCCAAAACTTGGAAAACATAAACTTATGTTAATCCCACTAGAGAAAAAAGTGTTACTAGTTATTCAGGAGGGAAAAATGAATTTTATAATTCTTTAAAAAATATGATTTGGCTTTGGTCCTTTGTGTAGGGTATTTCCTGTGAGTTTAGCCATGATTAATCTTTTTTTCTTTTTTTGTTGTGAAATGTACATAAAATTTTTAAGGGAGTAGGCTGTTTTACCTGCTCAAAAACTGGCTCATAATAGGACCCTAGTTGTTGGGTTTAATTCTAACAACATTAAGTGAAAATTTGGGGACATCGTTCCTCCTTTATAGGACTTATTCAAGAATAAAATGACTACATCATTTCACCTTTCAGTGAACATTTGCTTTTTTAAGTTTTTTTTTTTTTAAATTAGAATTGTTTTGCAATGGAATCATGCAGAAGTGAAAAAAAACTTGTTCAACTGTGATGTTCTTTGTTACCTGCTTTTTTTCCTTTGTCTTCTTTTTTTATATTATCCATTTCTAGTTCATTCCATTCACCAAGCTGATTTAATGCTTGGGCCCATTGTTAAAACAAAACAAAACAAAACAAAATTCTTAAGTACTTTCCATTTGTACTATAAGAAACCATAAGTTCTGGCTTACTTAAGTGTAGTGGTTAGCTTTTTATGGAACCTTCATAACATTTTTATTTGAAATAATAGAATTATGAAGAAATAGAGTTCATACTTCATTGAATTAGCCTTAGTATTAATGTGCTTTTTATAAAAGCCTTTGTGCTGAGAACAAGTGACATAATTAACTACAAATATTTTAGTAAACTAGAAGCGGAATTCATTGATTTCTTAAACTAATTGATGTGAAAACTCACTTGTCTTATAATAAAATAAAGGAAATTAATTCTTTAGTGGCAAGAGGTGGAACTTCCTGACTATTCTTTTAAGACATTAGTACCTCATAACAGGAAATCCTGGTTGCTAACAAAGAGGTTAGTGAAACCTATTGAAGTAATATTGCCGTTTTTGTTGACAAATTTGCACAAAAGTTCAATAAATCACTTGAGTTATTTAGTGTCTGTAAGTTTTAGGGTTATCTTAAATTATGGATTGAATTGCTTTTTGGATTAGTATAAGAAACATAGGTGATATACAATATTGTACATTTTCTTAGCACTGCCCAGTGATAATTATATAGTTGGCTTCTTTGTATTTTTGAGAATCAGACTTACTGCTGAGAAATTAATGATGCACTTTAAAAAACAAAACTCAACTAAGCTATTCTAAAAAAATCCGGTAGGCAAACTTTATTGGAACACAGATATGCAAGGAGACTTTTGGAATTGTGAACAGAATTTATGTGTGAACTATAGAAATACAATTAAATTTTTTAAAATTAAATTTTTTATTCTGACCATAGTTAGGATACCTTTTTCAGAATTCTTGGATTAGTATGGAACCCCCGAATACTTTAGCAGCTAGAATTTGATGTTACGTAGTGTGTTGTATTTTTGCAGGTGCCACTGATTAACGAACTTGAATCAGCAATGCATCAGCTGTACAAACAGCGAGCTTCCCGCCTTGTCCAAAGACGACAAGATGATATTAAAGATGAATCTTCGGAGTTTTCAAGCCATTCAAGTCAGTCCATCTTGAAGGTTTTTATTATTCATTAAACAACCTTGTTTACTTAGTGCAGCTTATTTGAAAAGTAGATATCTCAGAGTACTTTTTAAAAACAAATTTCCTTGCTCTTGTGACAGGTATATCTAAAAATAACATAGAACTGAAATTTAAAAAAAATTCTGCATCACACAAGAACGCTGAGATTTTCACTATTATCTTTTATCTTGCAACTTCTGTCTTCTCTAGTCACATTTCCTCTTTTCTTCTTTAGAGTTTAGTAAATACTTCATTCATAATGCTTTAACTTGAAGGCATCTTTTTTCACCCAACATATAGTGAAACTAATACTGTTACATTGATCACACAAAAGAAATTTAAAGATTTAAAGTGCTTGATAGAAAAAAAATTTAAACTAATTTTATTCTGTTAAAATTGTTACAGTATAAATCAAATGTCAAAAACTACAGCTTTTTAAATTTAAATACACCTTGGGTAAAGCATTTCTCCATAATCTCCCCCACTCTCCAATGTTCCTTCTCCCACTATGTTAACTTTTAGCATGCTGAATTCTATGTGATGCTTGAAATTGTAGGATAGAATATTAATGAATTTTGGTTTCTCTGAAGTATTTTTCACTTAGTAAAAGTGATTTGAAAATGTAGTGAAATTATTTGCATATTCATTTTTTCCTACCCTGATATTGGTCTTAGTCATCTAAAGAATACCAGCAATATTTTTCCTTCAGTCCGAGTAGTTTAAATTTTTTTTTTAACATTTTGCTATTTTGAAGGGAAGCATAATTGTTAACCTCTGTTTAAGTAGTCTAAGCTGAGACTCATCCATTTCTTACCAGATAAATATAGGTTTCTTAATCTTAAACTTCTGAGACCCTTTTCTTTTTGCCCATGCATTCTAATATGTTTTTACATGATCAGAATTTTTGCTGGTGTGAAAATGTAGTTTCTGTTGCCATTTTTTTTGTCTGTCTTCTCTGATACCACATGACAAATAGTCATGGTGACATTCTCTGAATTTAAAAACTATTTAATAAAATAAATAGGCATGGAGAGGTAGAGAAAATAAATGGTAACAGCAGGGACTTCCAGAGCTAAACTAGCCTGAGCTAAGAGCCACAGATGGCTTTTGAGCTTCTATTTTGCTATGTCATTGTTCTAGTGTTTTACAGATTTTGACTTCTGCATCTCACTTTAAATGTTTTGCTCTCTACTGAGCTAGATTTCTAAAGTTGGACTTTTTGTCATTCAGTAATTAGTAACTCGTTCATGGGAGAAATTTTCTTTTTTAATAAAGTGATTAACATGAATTGTACATTTTAGATTCTCTAAGCACTTTCCATTAATGCTAGTAATTTGCTCATCAAAATGTATTCACACTACTTAAGTGTTAACCATAGTTTGTGGGGGATGGTATATTACACTGGAAGTTCAAAAAAATCAAAATAAAAAATGAGTTAAGGAGTCAGCATTGACTATCAGAATCTTTGAGGAAAAATTACATTAGAGCTCATGAAAATCTCATAATACCTCCCAAAGCAGTAGTATCAGCCATTTAAAAGATTCTGAGAACTTTTCATATAGATTGCCTGCATCAATTAATTCATGCTTTTGTATAATCCCTTCTACCTCAAAACAAACTGAGGGATAGGGATAGAGACAAAAGAATCTCTTGATTTCAGCTCTTCTCCCAGGTATTTTCCCACAAACTTAGTATTTTTATAAAACCTATACATGTGACAATACTTAAAATACTGTAGGGGAGTATCGATACTTTAAATCATTTGTTTATTGAAGTTTGTTTTTAAGAAGAATGATGGATTGGGTGCCAGGGAGTTTCTTAATTCTGTACATTTGGAAAATTTACGGAGCTAGTTGAGCTACAATTGGGGGCATTCATGATTAAATGACTTTTATTATTAATCCTAGTGGGTAAGAATAGGGATTAGATCTATTATCGCATCAACATAGGAAACTTCCTTTACCAGTTCAGGTCAGCACTTTCTTTTTAACTTAGTATTAGAGAATTGCCTGGAGCATGGGGGAGATTAAGTGATTTGCCCCAGGAACTTGTCAGAGCCAAATTATGATAGAGGTAGTCTAAAAAACCCTGCAAATTTATCTTAGGGTCTTAAAAAAAAGTATTTTTTTTTACTTTTACCTTCTTCAATAATGTGTTAGTTTAGTATGTTAGAAAATTTTGAGAGTGAGCTATTTCTTGCCATGTTTTTATATTCTTCCCCCCCTCCCCCATTGATTGCCCTGGTTTTGGACAAGCCCAGAAAATGGAAGGGGGTAAAAGGAGGAGATATCTCCACACGTTTTATCTGGTACCTTTTTATGCATGTGTTGTTATTTCTTTTTCCCCATTAATCTCCTCCTTTATTTCCTTTCCACTGCTGTGCCATTTCCTTTCAAAGACTTATGACTTAGAAATTTGACTATAGGTGTGAGAAACTCTAAGAGGAAAGGACTAATGTTTTGGGATGGTGAAGTTGGAATTATTCAAGTTCTGAACTTCAGGATTGAATATTGCTTATTTTCTTCATGGTTCCAAAAAATAGTTGTAATTAGGATCTAATTTTTTTTCTGTAGGCCAATTTAAATAGTAGTTAAACCACAACCCTGTTTTCCTCCTGTGTCCTTCCCTGTCTTTCTTTACTGTTTTTCATGTTAAGAAGTACACAACATTCAAAGTCTTGCTTAAAGAAGGAAAACGCTTTCTTTTCTCAGACAATTTGGATTTAAAAAATTTTTTGTGTTCATAATAGCATGTATCGTTTTTAGTGCTTAAGATCTTAAAAAAAAAGAGAGAGAAAAAGTGTTGTATATGCCTAGAGTTTTTGTCTCTTCTAAAAGGGAATTCAGTTGGTTCTACTGCTTCCTCGTACCCCTTTCCCCAGAAACACAGAAATATTCAGGTTTGTTAATTGGAACCAATCACACCGTATTGAGATTAGCAAGCAGTCTGTCATACTAGTTTGTTCTTTGCAAACTCTTTCCCCAGTATTGTTGATAGGAGGCTTTTAATTTGAGTCATTGATGTCTTGCAGATAAAGCTCTGATGGCACCAAATCTTGATTCTTTTGGCCGAGACCGAGCCTTGTATCAGGAACATGCAAAGCGTCGGATTGCAGAACGGGAGGCCAGGAGGTAAAGCTTTCACATCCTTGGGTTTATTGTATGTGAGAAGGAGGTATTTGTTTTATCTGTTTGGGGGGAACTTGATACTGTTTATGTTTAGGACTCGCCGCAGACAAGCCAGGGAGCAAACCGGCAAAATGGCAGATCACCTCGAAGGTCTTTCCAGTGATGATGAGGAAACATCAACAGATATTACTAATTTCACTCTGGAAAGAGGTTAGATATTTGTGTATTTAAATACTGGGTTTGGAATTTTTCTCGTTGGCCTCAAAGCCAAGAAGGACCTGGGTTCAAGTCCAGCTTCTGCCTCCTCCTGAATGGGTAGCCCTGTGCAGGTTAATTTACATCCAAGCAGCTCTCTTAAGACTGAAGGCTTCACAGAAGGTACTTATCTATACTGGTAGATGGAGTTTACTCACTGGGAGTAACCTTAGGCTAATGAAATCATTGATCTAATCCCTATCCCTTTCTTTCCTTTTTGGCCACTTGGTTTGTTACAAATATTAATCCTAACTATCTCTCAGCCTATCATTCTATATCTTTTTTTAAGTAATTGAAAGAATAGTGTTAGACTTAAATATCCTTATGGTCTCAATACCTATTCATTTTCCTTGATAGACTTTTTCCTTCATCTTCCTAGACCTCTCTACACTCAACATTATTGATGACTCCTTCTTTCTCATTTCTACTTACTTTGGTTTCCTGGTTCTCTTTCTACTTGTCTGACTGTCCCTTTTGGGTTGTTGGTTTATTATCCTTTTTCAGACTTCCCTTGCCTCCCAACATTTAGATGGTAGCACTATCATCTTCTGAGGGACAAAATTTGGAGTAATCTTTTTCCTTCATCCTCATCCTCTAACCATATGCAGTTCATTGCCTCATCTATTCAATTTTCCTTCTTCACTTTAGTTTAGGTATTTATCATCTCTTTCCTGGACTGATCTCCTTGCTTCTAGTTTCTCATCATAATCTGTTCCTTAACAGTTTCAAAATAATTTTTCTAATGTATAGATCTGTGTCACTTCTACCTCTAAAAGCCTTCAGTGATTTCTTAAAAAAAATATACTTTCCCACCTAACATCTAAGTCCTTCCAGTCATTTCTAGCCTACCTCTCCAAATTTTCATTTTTTAAAAAAAAATCTATTTTTATATTATTTATATCACTTGTTAAATCTTTTTCCTCTCACATTCCTAGTCATCCATTATAAGAAGAAAAAAAAAGAAGGAACTAACAGTTTATCAAAGTTTACCAACATAAACTTCACCAAATCTGATATATGTATTATTTCAAAACATTAGTACCTCACCATTCCTCTGCCAGGAATGGAGGGAAGCCAGAAAGTCATTAAAGTGTGCATATTTTTAAACTCATAGATACTTTTACTATGAAGCTTATGCCTCAGAGAGATCAAAGAAATAAGGAAAGGGTCATATGTTAAAAAATATTCAATGCTGCACTTTTTGTTCTAGTAAAGAACTAGAAATGGGTTGCCAATCAGTAATTGGAAGGACTGAAAAAAAATTAGAATACAAATGTAAGAATAATGTTATTTGTCCCAAGAAATGTTATGAAGGAGAAATTTAGAGAAACTTGAGAAGACTGTATGAACTGATATACAGAAAAATTAGTAGATCCTGAAGAAAAATTTATATAATAGTTATGATATAAAGAATGAAACTGAAATTCTTAAGAACTCTGAATAATGTAATGTCCAGTTGGGACTCCAGAAGACATGATCAGAGAGGTGATGAGTTATAGGTGCAAAATGGACACTGCTTGAATTTGTTTAATTGGCTATACTTATTTGAGGGCTTTTGAGAGGTTCAGGTGCAAGGTAAGGTGAATAAAGGTAAGTTAACCCAACTACACCACCACCTTTAAAGAAAGAAGAAAGATAAGAGCATCAGGAAAATTATTGCACTGAAGATAACAAAGAATTTTAGAGGAAGACATGACTCTTCCCTTCTTGCAGAGAATTCATTTTCTTCCTATTTTAGTTGTTCAGAAAGCTAACATGGCACATTTTATGTAAACTTTTTTCATTAGCCCTAAGGGAAGTATTTTCTCCCTCTAATTTTCAAAGAATGCTTTTTCTGACTCTGTGATCCTTGTGCTTATTATTAGCCCAGTGCTTTGCATATAGTAGACTTTTCTTGAAATTTTATTTAAATCAATTCTAAGAATATAGATACTAATGCTTAAAATATGGCTAAGATTGACTTAGTTTATAAACCACTTTGTATACAGTATCACATGATTTTGCCAATAACACTATGAGACAGGTACTTAGAAGTATCCTAATTTTACTAGGAATAGGAATAAGAAACTAACACAGAGAGGCACACAGATAGTAAGTGTGGGAAGTGAGATTAGAACTCAGATTTTTAATGATGGATCCAAGAGTCTTTCCCACTATAATATACTGTCTCTCAGAAATGCATTTTTTTTTATTTGTGAATGTAAAATGTCTTATTCTTGATAGTTTTTTTCAAGGTCCCAGTAAAAAAATCAAAATATGTTTACTTATTTATTATATTTAAATATTTAGTAATAACTCTGGTGGTGTTTCTTTCCTAGATCGTATCTCAAAAGAATCCACTAAGATTTTTGAAGATGTCCTTGAAAGCTTCTATTCGATTGATTGTATTAAATCACAGTTTGAAGCGTGGCGTTCTAAATATTTCACTTCTTATAAGGATGCTTATATTGGTCTTTGTTTGCCAAAGTTATTCAATCCTCTGATAAGATTGCAGCTTCTCACTTGGACTCCGCTAGAGGTGAGTGGTATAAAAACAATTATTTTTTGGGGGCAGCTGGGTAGCTCAGTGGATTGAGAGCCAGGCCTAGAAACGGGAGATCCTAGGTTCAAATTCCCAGCTGTGTGACCCTGGGCAAGTCACTTGACCCCCATTGCCTACCCTTATACCACTCTTCCACCTATAAGTCAATACACAGAAGTTAAGGGTTTAAAAAAAAAACCCAATTATTTTTTGTAATTAAATAGTGTGTTTGATTAAATTAAATCTTTTGAGTAAAAGCTTGAAATGTTACCCAAAATACAATTACTTTCCTCTTAGAATAATATGCAATGCTGCTCTGAGGATAGAGCATTATGTTAACTGCTAAGGCATATACTCCTTGTCATCTTATGGCCCCAAATGATAAACTATCCATTGCTTTATAGTTTTTCAGCAATTCTCCTGTTTAATAGCCAAGTTATGAGTTGCTGTGGCTTTGGCTTCCTTTACTTCTATTCCAATCTGCTGAAAGTTAGAAACAAATCTTATCATTACCACCTTGAGGGGAAAAATACTTTTGAAATTGCAAATAACATGATTTTATTCCTACATTATTGATTAATACTTAATAAAAGCTTGATTATTTTGAGGATAACAATAACGAATATATAACTATCATTTGGGGATTTATTGAAGTGACCAGTAGATTTCTTTATATTCTTGTTACACAAATTTTGGAAGATATACCTTGATATTGTTAAAGAGTTGTGTGTGTGTGTGTATATATGATATTGTTAAAGTTATTTCTAATAAAATATAATGCCTTACATTTTTAAAGTTTTTTATACTATTCAAAGTTTGCACATGCTCTTAATTCATTTGATTGTTGGTTAAACATACATACTTAAGGTAGGAACTATTATTTTTTATCCTATTATAATGGAAGAAAACTAAGATATAGGCTAAAATGACTTGTCTAAGAATTTAAAACTTATTTTAAGTAACAGAACTTGAACTAGAATCCAGATGTGTGTTTTCATTTTTTAAACTATTAATCCATTGCTAACTTTCTACAATAAAGTTGTTCAGAGTTTGTTATTTTGGTAAAATGTTTTATGTATTGAAATCCTTGTTATATAACTCATATGATAGAATGATTTAAATATTTGATATTAATAGTCTTAATTCTTATTCAAGGCAAAATGTCGTGACTTTGAAAGTATGCTGTGGTTTGAATCATTGCTATTTTATGGCTGTGAAGAGCAAGAACAAGAAAAGGAAGATGTAGATGTTGCATTACTACCTACCATTGTGGAAAAAGTAATTCTCCCTAAACTAACAGGTATAGTTTATTGGCATAATGGCTTTTAAAAAATTTCTCTATATACATACAAAATAGAAGTGAGGAGGTGGGAGTGTTATTCCTATGCTGTTTTTGTAATTTGGTAAAATCTCATATCAGATAATATCATTGCTGTACTTAGGTTCACCAACCTTTTGTTTATTGCTAATTGTACTGTAGTTTCCTCTTCATTTCTCTGAGAAAATAGTACCTAAGTTTTAGCTGGAAATTTTATATTCTGAAGACTTCCTGCTATCTTATCCTATCCTTTTCTTTCTTTTTTTTTTTTTAGACTTAATCTGATGTTTTATCTCAAATATAAAAAAATCAAAATTCTTATCCCAATCTTCAAAAGAAAACCATGAAAAGCAATGAAAACTGTTTATGACTTTTGTTTCTGTTAGTTTGCTTCTTTATACTGGGTTGTTGTCAAACTTTTCTTAAATTATACATTATTAGGCATACTCTGGGTGTTTTTAAGTGTTAAGAAGTATAATGGGAAACCAGCTATGGTTTACAAAAGGGGGTAGAAAACAGTTTTCTGCTAATGTCAACAAGTCAAAATTACTAATAGTCTTGTTCTATAGTTAGCTTTTTTTTCCCTAATCATAGGACGGTAACCTGCCCACTCCAAAATAATTCAGGGCATAGGAAGTTAACAGCACTTGTTAACTCTTATGCAAGAGGACTACAAATAATGTACCAAATGAGTAACTGGACCACTATCTGAGGAGAATTAAAAAAAAAAAAGGATTTAGATCAAAGAATGAGAACATCCTAATCTATAGAAAGGAACAAAATAATACCTCTTCTCTTCCCTTTTGTCCTCTATTAGCAATAAGGCGATATACTAAGGATTGAATCAATCAAAATAGGAAGTTAATGATTTTTGGAGAAGGAAAGAATAGGGAGGAGTTTAGGGGGCATTTGGTTCCTTTAGATTTAGAGAGGTTTAAGGTGATATGGCATAGGGATAGGCCAATAGTAAGAAGAAAAAGGAGGCAAATCTACAGGGGCAATAAGGAAGGAAAGAGAAAGTTCCTATAGCTCCACCAGCTAGGAAAGTTAAGTCCACAGAAGTCATAAAAAATGGAGGTTAAGTAACTTACCCAGGGGCACATAGCTAGTAAGTGAACCTAGGACCTCCCATCTCTAGGCCTGGCTCTCACTGTTTTTATATTTTAACTATGTATATAGTTTGCCTTTTTCCCTATGTCCAGTAAGACTCATTCTTACCCAAATAGGAATAGCTGAAAATACATGGGACCCTTTCTCTACTACACAGACATCTAGAATGGTTGGGATTACACTGAAATTGACAAGTGGATATCCTTCAGTGGTAAATGCAGAAAATAAAAACACACAGGTAATTTATTTGCATTTCTAGTTGAGAAACATTGGTTAGAAGACTTTTTATTTTCACCTTTGAAAATATAAATGGATATGTTACATATTATACCTAACAATCGCCTGTCTTCTCTCTTACATTAGGAGAAACATTATTACTAGCATCAATATTTTTAGTTTTAAATAATTTCTTTGAAAGGTCACTTTCATGAAAAGTAGCACTTAGCAATTTTTATTAGTTTTAACTCTTGGATAGTTCATAAAAAACATAATTGGAACATTGAGAAATGAAATTTTTTTTATAAAAGCTTGCAGTTTGACACACCCAGTCAAAGATTATAATTTCTAAATGGCTTATCTTTTTTTTAAAACTTTCAGCTATATTTAAAGGCACTCTTACTAAGAATGAGAAGAACGTTAGATGATGATGTATTTATGCCCTTGTATCCCAAGAAGTAAGTAAAACTTACTCATTGATTGTCTGCCATTTTGCCATTTTAATATAGTCATTGTTTGACTACTAATTTAATGAATTTCAATAGCTCAGAGAGACTGTTTGATAATGTATTGGGCAGATTGTTAACTTATCTAAAGGTAATAATATTTAATCATTGATCGTCCATCACATGTCTCTCAAGTAAATGTAAATGTATTATTTTGTCCCTTAAACATCAAATAACTTTCCTTCAAAATACAATTGATTCAAAACCATTTACTGCCTTTTAAATCTTTTTTGCCAGTTTTCTTGTATAGTTATTGATTAATATTTATGTCATCTGTCCTCTAGAATAAAGCGTTTCAATAAATATTTTTCCTTTCCCTTTTGTACTTAGTATCTTGGAAAATAAAAACTCTGGCCCTTATTTGTTTTTCCAGCGACAGTTCTGGTCTTCAGTTAAGGTAAGTGATCATGACATTCTAGGGATTTGGGATTTATTTATTTATTTATTTCTGGGGTGTTGTGCTCCCTCTCTAAAATAATAAAATGACCTGTAACATAAATAATTATATACTTTATAAGAAAAATTCCATTTAAAATGGGCTCATTTTGCAATTTTCTTATTTCAAACTCAGGAAACTTTTCAAAAGAAACAGTGCGGGGTTAGATTTCTCAGTTAGCCCAGAAAAATCCATTTAAACTATAGGATGACTAAATTTTATTGGAATTTTTTCCTTTTTTCCTGGGTGTTGAAGTTCCCCTCAGAATTTTTTTAATTGAATTTTTTTGCCCCACCACAATTCTTTTCCACGTCACTACAATCTTTAAATATCTAGTGTACTTGTAACCCATCATTTTTCCATTATTCTTAATGTGTTTAAAGTTTCAGATTTAACCTGCCTTTTCTCTATGTTCTTAATTCCCTCAGTGTAACTGATCTCAGCCATTGTGGGGTGGGTTGAAGGAAAGAGTGTTGTTATAGAACTTATTCATACAAATATCTTTCCAGAGGAAAGTGTGAGTGAAGTGAGGTATTTCAGATTTGATTTATTGACAGAGAGGGGCTTTCAAATGGTTGAGTCTTCCTAGATAATTTGACTCTGGAATCAGTCTCCGTAAGCTGTTCTGTGGTAGGCAACACAGTCTATTTGTAAGAGCTCTGAGCTTGGAAGCAAAGCTTGGGTTCAAATCTTTTCCTCTAGCCCTTGCTTACTGTGACTTTGGGCAAGTTTCCTTATTTGTAAAAGGGAGACTGCTAATTAAATAGGAATTGTAACTTAGGACTGTTTGTGAAAGTCAATTATAATAATGTCCATAAAGTGCTTGGTATCTTTTCCTCAGCTGTTCTACTTGAACATTTTCTTAATAGCTCAGAGTTTTTTTCAGAGTCTTTACAAGAGCAATAGCAGCTAGTTTCCTTTTTTTTTTTTTTTTTAATTGGTGGGAAGAATAACCATTTGTATGTGTTGGGTTTACATTTGTAAAATATTTAAGTTAAAAAAACTGAGGCCTAGATAGGTTAAACTAGTATATACAAATCAGTAAGACTTTATTAAAAGAGATCTGATGATTGAAACTTCATAAATAACATAACTTTTCATTATATATTTCTTGTAAATTCCTGACAAAAATCCCTATTTAGAATATTTTCACACTGAAATTGGGAACTTTGTTTAAAAGGAATTTATAATCAGTGTTGCTAATTTTAATTTGTATATAGGTAAGAGTATTATGATTACCAACTGTGTTTTCCCCTCCATCTTATTTTCCCCTTATAGTTCTGTTCTTTTTCCTTTCACTCTGTCCTTCCTCAGTGGTATTTTGCTTTTTATCACTCCCCGTTTCTACTTCCCTCCCTCCTATTTCAACCCCACCTTGCCCATGTCTTATTCCTCTCCTACTTCTGTATAGGGTAAGATAAGATTCTATAACCCAGTGAGTATGGTTATGATGAGAGTAAAATTTAAGCATTGCCCGTCACCCTTCCTCAACCTCTCCTCCATTGTAATGGTTTTTCATGCCCCTTTATGTTATAAAATTTGCTCCATTCCATCTCTCCCTTCCCTTTTCTCTCAATGCAATTCTCTTTTTCTCTCCTTGATTTTTTTTTTGCAATGCATATCATCCTAATCAACTTATTTCCCAACCCTCTATGTATACTCCTTCTAAATGCTGTACTGCTAATAAGAATTTTTTTTAAACCCTTGTACTTCGGTGTATTGTCTTATAGATGGAAGATTGGTAAGGGTGGGCAATGGGGGGTCAAGTGACTTGCCCAGGGTCACACAGCTGGGAAGTGGCTGAGGCCGGGTTTGAACCTAGGACCTCCTGTCTCTAGGCCTGACTCTCACTCCACTGAGCTACCCAGCTGCCCCTAGAATTTTAAATGAATTACAAATATCCTCTTTCCTTATAGGAATACATACAGAGTTTGACCTTATTGAGTACCTTCAATTTTCTCTTTTTATTTACCTTTTTAAGCTTCTCTTGGGTCTTTTGTTTGGATTTCAAATTTTATGTTTAGGTTTGGTCTTTTCATCAGGAATGCTTGGAAATCTTCTATTTTACTGAATGACCATTTTTTCCCCTGAAAGAATATACTCAGTTTTCATGGATAGGTGACCTTGGGTTGTAAATCTAGATCTTTTGCCTTCCTGAATATCACATTCTATGCCTTTTGGTTCTTTAATGTGGAAGCTGCTAAGTCCTGTGTGATCATTATTGTAGTTCCATGGTATTTGAATTATTTCTTTCTGGCTGCTTACAGTATTTTCTCTTTGACTTGGGAGCTCTTGAATTTAGCTATTATATTTCTGGAAGTTGTTATTTGAGGATTTCTTTCTTGAGGTGATCTGTGAATTCTTTCCATTTTTATTTTGATCTCTTGTTCAAGAATATCTGGGCAGTTTTCCTTGATAATATTATATTATGATGCCTAGGGTTTTTGTTTGTTTTGTTTTGTTTTGTTTTTTTACCATGGCTTTCAGGTAGATCAGTAATTCTTAAATTGTCTCTCCTAGTTCTGTTTTCTGGGTCAGTTTTATCAATGAGATATTTTATGTTTTTTTCTATTTTTTTCACTCTTGGTTTTGTTTTATTTTTATTTCTTGATGTCTTGTGAAGTCATTAGCTTCTAGTTACCCAGTTCTGTTTTTAAGGAATGACTTTTTTCTTTCATGAGCTTTTGAATCTATTTTTCTTTTGGCCCCTTTCTTCTTACATTGCTTTCATTTCTCTTCCCCATTTTTCCTCTCCCTCTCTTAACTGATGTTTGAAATCCTTTTTGAGCTCTTCCAGAATCTGTCCCATTCATATTTTTCTTTTAGATTTTGCATGTATTTTCTTTGCTTTCACAGTCCCCTTCTGTTTCTGTGCCTTGTTCTTTGTCTCCATAAAAATTCTCTATAGTTAGGTCTTCTTTTTTTTTTTTTTTTTTTTTTTTTTAATGTCTGTTCATTTTCCCAGCCTTTTTATTCTCCAGGAAGTTTAGGACACCCTCTTAAATTTCAGTCATCCCTTAATGCTACCCTTAGCCTTATTTCTGAGTTTCTGCAAGTTTCAGTTCTTACAAGATGGTATGAAAGCATGTGGACTGGGAGCTCTGAGGGCCACCTCCCACTGCTGATTCAGTTACCCCTTGAGACTGCTGATAGCTGAAATTCTAGCCTTAGGCTTGAGCAGAGGCTTTTTGGGGGTCAATCTGGTCATGCACACAGCAGATTACTCTACCATCTTGGCAAGAGGATCAGGGGGCCCAGCTTTGGGTCTACTTACTACCCTAAACTGGAATCTTTGTCCTCACCACAAACCTGGGCTGGGACTCCTGGCCTGGCCTGACCTTGCTCTGGGTCTACACAGATCAGGCTACTCAGCACAGATTCTCCTCCCTGTAAATTTGCTTGGAACTTTAAGGGGTGTATGTTTGATTGAACCACTCTTGGCTCAGGCAGGATCTAAGGGTCTTGATGTTGCCTTGGGCTCAGATTCAGAATCTGGCATGGATTTGGCGGGATGGGAGACACTTGCAGTTGGCTTGCTGTAGCGTCCCTTCTGTGCTCCCTTCTCACCCCAGTGCCCCAGATGTTCTCTTCCTACCTTTCAGTTTGTTCTCTTCTTGAAAGTTGCTTCGCTTTGTCTCCTTGTTGGTTCTTTCACTACTGTATTCCGTTTGTGGTGTTATTTTTAAGATTGGTTGGAGAGGATTCTTAATGGTGGTTTCAAGCTTCCTGCTTCTACTCCACCATCTTGGTTCTGAACGCTTTTCTCCAAAATGAGCATTTTAAAGATGTTCACTACAGTTTATATTATATATGTGACCTAGTTCTCATATAGCTTCAGTTTTTCAATTTACTTTTCTCCTCAGCTTTTAGGAAACTTTCTCCAGTGGTATGGCATTTTTTCAAACAAAACCCTTCAAGAATTATCCATAGATGGTTTGCTAAATAGATACATCCTTATGGCTTTTCAGAACTCTGAGTATGGGGATGACAGCATCAAAAAAGCCCAACATGTAAGTTAATGAAGATATTTAGTATTTAAATTTACTTTGAATTAAAAATTTTTTTTTTGTATGAATCTATTGAGTATTGTTTAAAGCCCTCTACAAAGTTAGTAGAGGACACAAAAACTAGGATTGGAAATTAACTTACCTAAACAACTAATTCTAATCCTCCTATAGCATCTACCACCTGTGCTCCACATTTCTAAATACATTTTTTTGTGTTAATTCTCCAGTTGATATTGAACATTGCATCAGCACAGCTTTGTCCTTATGTTATTGGTATTTTCTTTCTGGGTCAATTTCATCACTTCTGATTATTTTTAAGAACTATTATGGTCTTTTTTATAGAATTCTAATCAGCTTGTTATTTTTCTAGTTTACAAAATGTGTTTATTAAAAATGTACCATAACTGCACCTACATTAAAAAGTGCATTGTTGACTTGGCTGAGGTTTGGATACTTAACACATTTGAATTCCAAACAAGAGTATACTTCTAATTTAATTTCACTGTGTGACTTTGAATAAATTAATCTTTTTTTAAGTTGTTTTTCAATATATGCAACTTTATCTAGAACTAAATACTATATAACAGGATTTTTTAGTTGGATAATTATCACCTCTCCCTGCTCACCACTTTTTTCTGTCCCCCAGGTAATCAACTGTTTCCCCAAACAATGGTTCATAAATTTGAAAGGAGAAAGGACTATATGCCAACTAGAAAACTTTTGTAGATACCTTGTTCACCTGGCAGATACCATTTATAGAAATAGCATTGGCTGCTCTGATGTAGAAAAAAGAAATGCCAGGTAATTATTTATATAATCAACTTAAGGAAGTTGTAAAGTAGAAATCTTTGAATCAAATAGTGTTTAATTAGATATTTTAAAGTTGGAAAGATGATGCCCACTTTTTGGTTTGGAATTATTGCACATGTGTACGTACGTACATACATACATGTACACACACACACACACATACACACACACACACTCCATGTCCTCGGTTATGATCATGGGCAAGAAAATCTGTCAGGGAATGTCCACACTGGGAGTTGCCAGCATTAGTGAAATCGTAGATTTGGATCTCTTGTCCTTCTGCATGTGTGTGGATATAAAATTTGGTTTGATTCTACTACTAAGCAGTTTGTAATTCTAATTATAAATACATGTTGCATAACTTATGCATAAATGCATATGTACATCAGTGTTTGTTGGCAAATAATGAAAGTATGTGTTTTAAAATTATGTCCATTTTATCTGTTTTTAAGATACAATTTAAGAAGGATGAGGCAAAGCATTTAAGTTAGATTTGGTGTCAAGGAAGAAGTGGTGGGAAGAAAAAGCTCACATACTCAAAAGTCACTAGGGGAGGTGAAGAGAGATCTGTAGGATCTTTTCTGGGCAGCTTGTCTGATTGGTGAGGTGCTGTTTCTTGTCCCAAATTTGATTAGGCCTAGTACTTAATAAAAGATAATATTTATAAAATGCTTGCTATTTGAAGACAAATCATATTGGCAGGTGTAAATTGGGTTGAATTTCACCAAAAATACTTAAGGTAATTGTGAACTCTTCTAGAATAAATGCATCTAGTTTTTATTTTTCACTTATTTTTATTTACCCAAATCAACAGAGACTTACCAGTTTATTTGGTAATTATCCCATGTTTGCAAGGAAAATAATCCTGTCTCAATATGGATTTCTAAACTGAAAAAAAAATGGTACTGATTATAGTAATGCAGTCAAGTTTTATACAGTTTTCATTTGATGAAAAGTACAGACTGACCAATTCATATAGAATGTTTTAATCCTTTTCCCTTTCTTATATAACTTATTAGATGAATTTTTAAATTGATCTTGTAATCAAAATGTTTATCAACAAGTTTACTTCTAAAAATTAATCAAATAGTGCTTTGTTACTTAAACTGTTTTTCTTTTTTTTAGGGAAAACATAAAACAGATAGTAAAGCTTCTTGCAAGTGTTCGAGCTCTGGATCATGCTATGACCGTTGCAAATGACCACAATATGAAAGAATTAAAGTCTTTAATTGAAGGAAAATAGAACTTTCATACTGAAAACCTAATATGAGCTTTAAAAATCCATTCCTGATGTATAATTTTTGTATATATGTAAAGTTTCTTAAACTGTAAAGTATTGATTCTTGTTTTAATAGAGCATTATTATATATAGTACTGCAACTTTAAACACAGGATGAGGAGCCCAGAATGATTATATCCAGGAATGCAAAAGTGTTTTCCTTATTGCCTATCATACCTCGCTTACAAAAAACATTTTGTAACCACATACATATTAGCCATCTATTCAGTTCATTGTCCTATGGTAAACTGGTGTGTATGTGTGTGTCTGTGTATGTCTGTGTGTGTGCGTGTCTGCGTGCGCATGTGTGGTATAAAATGTGTAATTATGCATCTGTTTATACCACCTTAGAGTTACTTTCACACTGGAAATTTTTTGTTTTTATTTTAAGTAAGCCTTTTGATAGCAGAGAATTCTTCAGTAGAAATTGTCTTAGGAAATTACTGCATTATTGCAACAAAGGGCTTTGCATAAGTCACATAATTAAATGTGAAATCATCCTTCAGTAAGAAACAGGTGGCACAATGACAACATTCCTTTGAAACTGAAATGGTTTAACTGTGGAACTTGTCATTGAGTTAATATGAAACTTCCCCCCTAAAGTAGCTTTGTAGTGAAATGTGGGTTTAAAGGGAACACTAATAAATGTCATAGAATAGTTCACTTTTGGAATATGTAAATTGAACTTTTTAAAAAGCCCATTATTTTAAACTGTACAATCTGACTGCCTCATTCACAGTTCCATTATCTGACCAGTTGAAATATATATAAATATATATATTTAAATATCAGCAGTTTATTATTCAAATGAAAATCCCACATATGTGAGAAATATATGCAATAAATACAGAATACACGTTCCTGGTAAGTGGGTATATAAAATTTATAGAAAAGTACCCCACTAAGGCAATTTAATATCCCCTGGTTTTCTTTAATATTTATACCACGTTGTAAATATTCAGAAAATTTGTTTCAAAGTTTACACTTACTCTGATTTTCAAGAAAAAACATTTTTTAAAAATTAAGGAACATTAGTTTATATAATCATACATAAAATTAATCGTTAGCCAAATAATTTTTAAATTTCTCTTTTACTGTATGTTGCTGATGGCTACTTTGGTTAGAATTTATGACACTCATTTGGTAAGACTATAATATTTCCATTTGAAACACTGGACAAAGGACAGTATCAGAGAGTGTAGTGCTGTGCACTTGCTCAATGAATTCTAACATGAACTTTTGAAAGCTTTTGTAGGAAACATGCCTATCTCTCCATACACAATTTAATGGGGATTTTTATACCTCTTTATTGACCTACAAACATAAGAATCAAAGCAC
This sequence comes from Gracilinanus agilis, assembly GCF_016433145.1. Taxonomy (NCBI): domain Eukaryota; kingdom Metazoa; phylum Chordata; class Mammalia; order Didelphimorphia; family Didelphidae; genus Gracilinanus; species Gracilinanus agilis. The sequence continues at coordinate 408,330,460 of NC_058132.1, read as the reverse complement.
TTCTTTACAGTTTGTGTAGTGTAAATGGGTATGTTAACATGTATAGTATGGATGACATGCACACCAATTGGAACCTAAACAGAATGTTTTTATGATCCCGATGGATTCCCATTTCCCAATATCTGCTTTTAAGAATCCTTTCAATAAATTGTCATTGAGACTTTTAGTTTTGTGCAATTCATCCAGTTATTTTGGCGTTAGGAGTGGGGGAAAAAACAAGCTCCATCATAACATTATTTTAGCAGTATGAAGTAATTTTGCCTTTCCCCTTATTCAAGAGGGTTTCATTAATAACACAAAGACTTCATTTTAAGATGAGACCCACTACCCATGCTAAAAGTATCTAAGTAACAGCAGTATAGCAAAGTTATAGTATTGTATTCTCTAAAATGTTCACATCTTTTATCACATTTTCCTTGCAACAGCCTTCTGACTGATTCCCATTTTAAAAACAGGAACTTCAAGGGTAAGTAATTTAATTAGTGTGAATTCTTCCTCCACCAACACAGATCATCACTTTTCTGTTACTTGATAGATGATCTTTGTGCTTTGAAAAATTCATCTCCCTGTACCCAGATTGGTTTTTATAAGGAATCATTTTGAACCAAGATAGGCTTGGTCCTTAGACAACAGTTCATCCCTAGGCTTGTATTGAAAACCTTTTTAGTTTGATGAGTACTTGCCAGATAGCCCCCACACCATCTTGAGTCATGACTTTATTGGGAAGCTTTTAGTAAGATATGCCCACTGAATGTTTTAGTAATGCAATACAACTGGCACATAGTAGGCAATTAATAAATTGATTGACTGATTTAACCAAGTTCTCCATTCCTAGTTCTTAGGCCCTTTCCAAAAGACCCTTAAGCTCTAGTTTTCATTTTACAAATTTTATAAATTTGAGCAAAATTATTTGTTATGAAATCCTTTCATTAACTGAAATATAATTGAGTCTCAGAAGTGAGGGTGTTAATTTTGAAATTACCCAGAAAGCAAAGATTGTTTTGGATAATAATAGAATCAAAGATTTTAAGTTGCAATATACCTTAATGGTCATCAAGGCTAACTTCCTCATCTTACAGAGGAAAAACAGGTCCTAGAAAAGTTAAGTGACTTGCCCGTGATCACAAAACTAGTATTCATTCTTAAGGCAGGATACAAATGCAAGTCTTTTGGACTTAAGTCCAGCACTCACTCCACTTCATGCTGCATTTTTAAAAATCCTTATCTTAGAATTGATACTGGGTTTTGGTTCCAAGGTAGAAGAGTGTTAAGGACTAGGCAGTTTGGAGTTAAGTGACTTGCCCAGGGTCACACTGCTAGGAATTATCTTGACTTCAGATTTGAACTCAGGACTTCCTAGCTCCCTCCAAGCTTGGATCTTTATCCATTGAGCCACCTAGCTGCCACACCATGCTACATTTAGTACATGTTAACTTTGTGGAATACCACATAGGATAAATAAGTTTATCACTAAGAAAAGAGGATGTTATGCCATCTTTTAAAACAAACTATCACTATTAAAAAGTATTCATGGTACCTAGGACTAAATGTTACTTAATTCAAATCTAGCATTGTACTTTAAAAACAGTACTTTCAAATGTTCTGAATCACAGATACATTAAAGTGCCAGACTTTTAAGGGTAATTTTACATCTTTGGGTTCTTCAGAGGTATTGCCACATTTGATAAGAAATATATGTGCATCATATGAGCTTTAAAAATGATCTTTACCATCATTCATATTTACTAAAAAATTTAAAATCAGTTTTAGAAGCATTGTGAATCTTTTCTCCTTGTTGATACCATCACCAAGGATACCAGGAACCAAGTTTTCCTGTCACGCTAAAGATAATCGGACCACATTACACAATTTGATACTGTGTAGATAGCTAGAATCTCCATGGGTCCCATGAGTTGGTGGTATAGCATTCCTGAATCTTAGAATCCTTTCATGTTAACTCACTTTATAGGATGTTTTCCCTCACCAAAATTAAATAAAAGGTCCAGTGCTACAGAATTCCCAATTGCAAGCTTGCCTGGATTCTTGTGGTGCTTTACAATTATTAAAGTACTTAAAGATTTATTAATTGTTCATGCAAGGCAGTGGTGGTTAGGAAGTGTCTGAGGTCAGATATAAATCCAGGACCTCCCATCTCTTGGCTTGGCTTCCAATCCACTGAACCACCTAGTTGCACCCCCATCACCTTTTAAGTCTTAAAGAATTGCTTAGGGAGCACATTGAGAATTACAGTTATTTGCCCAGGGTCACAGACATTATGTATCAGAGGTGGGACCTGAAGTCAGATCCTGGCTTTAAGGCTTAAACAAAAAAAACTATATAATAGGAGGTCATAATTTTATATGTCCTTTTTAAAAGTTATTTGTACTTTGAACTGCTCGTGTTTGTTATTAATAAAGGAAAAAGTTTTTTAAAGAAAAAATCTTTTCTATACTTTCAAAGCTCTATCTGATGCCACTGCTATGGGGAAACTTCCCCAAGGCCTCTGGTCATAGTTGGCACCTTCCCTCAGGTTTCTCAAAGCTCTTTGTCTACTCCTCTCTATGCACACAATGAAAAATACTGGCATTTATGAATGTTTTCATTGTTCATAAAGCCTTTGACTTTCATGAAAGCTCTCTTCTGATGTTCAGTCATTTTTTGAAAATCACTGTTCTCAAGATCCTGCATTCTTAAAGGCCTATGCTAGCAGATCACAAACTCTGGGAAGTTTTATGGTATAGATAGACTTTGTGTCTGGAGGGTAATCAGCATAATTGAGGAAAAATTCATCCAGGCTGCCAGGTGATGAAATTTTTGTTACACTAACTAAAGACCATCTGTGAAATCCTAGAGGTGATCTAGTCCTGGAAAGTTGGCAAAATATTTGCACCATTATCTTATTTGATCTTTATAACAAACATAATAAAACCAATAATACTTGTTGAATTGAGCATTGTGAGATTTTACAAATGTTATTTATCTATTTTCTGATGAGTTAGGGGACAGCAAAATTAAGTGACTTGCCCACCATGATCAGCAGTTAATAGGTGTGGTAGGTGGGATTAGAACCCAGGAACTATTTTTTTTTTTTAATTCTGAACTTTAATGCCAAAAATGAGCCTTTCCATTACAAATAATAAAACAGATTCCCTTTAAAACTGCAAATCCCCATACCACTTGCTTTTAAAAAAGAATATATAATAAATTCCACACAGTACTTTCATAACTGGCATTGCTTATCTGTGCTTCCATCTCAACTGTGCATTTTTAAAAATGTCTCAAAAGCCTTTTTTTGGCATCAAAATAACTTCACTGGCCCTTTTTTACCCCTTTACTAACCCTATCCTTCCCTGTTAACCTGGAGAAAGAAGCGGGGGTGGGGGGCGGAATTAAAGCAAGTAATCAAGTGAACATCCACAGGGGCCAAAAATGTCTTTTTATGTCATTATGTCTATTGCTTCTCTGTCAGGTGGTGAGTAATACGCTCCATCATAGGTCATCTGGAGACATAGCTGGTTACTGCATTGATAGAATTCTTAAGTTTTTCCATTTTTCTTAACTGATTTCCTTGTCTAAAAATTGTTCTGGTTCTGTTTACTTCACATTACTTAGAATTCTCTGGAATTGTCTCTTGCTGTTTGTTGTGGCACAATAATACTCTTACGTTGATGCTAGAATTTGTTTTTATTTTCCCATTGTAATAACAATTTTCAATATACTTTTCCTAAAATTATAAGACCCAAATTATCTCCCTCCCAGAGATGATAAGCAGTTTGATCTGGGATATATATGTATGATCATGTAAAACATTTCCATATTTTGGTCATGAGAGAATACTCATATAAATCCAAAATAAAAACAAACTAAAGTGAAAAATAGTATGCTTTGATCTACATTGTGACTCCCAACAGTCTTAAGAGGCAAACTTAAGATAATCCCTTGGATTCTACTTCTCTGCTCCTCCCCTTCATTATCACGACGTTCATTTTGCTTGTAGCTTTTCTCTCCTGCAAATTCTCCTAATGTCCCCTCTCCTTTTATTCTCTCCCTCCCCCTCCCCATTGAATTTGATGTATTTAGGCACTAAACTAGTGTATTCAAATGTTCTTTTGTTCATATAGAATAAGGTTCATGATACCCACTTTCTACACCCCTTCCTTCCTGTTTGTAAACATAACTCCTTGCAAAATTTAAATGCTATTATTACTCCACTCTTCTCATATATCCCAGTTATGAGAAATAGTATTTAACTCCCTCAATACCATCTGAAGAGAATAAGTTTCAGAAGGGGCACTTGTTTTCTTCCTTTTTTAGAATTGGAGTACTATACCATTCAGTTTCTCTTCAGTTCAAATATATTTACCTTTCTAGGCCTCTCCATCTTGGATTTATATTTCAGATTGTATTCAGCTCTGATCTCTTGTCAGAAGTGCTTGAAAGTTCTCTACTTCAAATTAAAACTCCTTTTCTTCCCACCAACCTGTCCCATGCCCTGCCTTCCAGAGAATCAAACTCAACCTTGTGGGATAAGTTACTTTTAGTTATGAGGTTATATCTTTTGCTTTTTGGAATATATTATTCCGTTACCAAGCTGACAGACCTCGTGTGGTCTTGTCTGTAGTCCTTGTAATACATGGATTATATTCTACATCCTTGAAGTATTTTTTTCTTTAAACTTGAGAGCTCTACTTTTTTTTCTATGACATCCAGGAGGTGATAACTTGATTCTTATTTTTTTAAAAATATTTTTCCATGGTTACATGATTCATTTTTTGTGTCTCCCCTCTTTGATCCCTCCTCCCAGAGCTGACAAGCAATTATACTGGGTTATACACGTGTTATCACTTGATACCCATTTCCATATTATTCATTTTTGTAATAGAGTAATCTTTCGAAACCAAAACCCCAAATCATATATCCATATACACAAGTGATATGTTTTTCTTCTGTGTTTCTACTCCCACAGTTCTTTCTCAATGTGGATAGCATTCTTTCTCATAAGTCCCTCGGGGATGTCTTGGATCATTGCATTGCTATTAATAGCAAAGTCAATTACATTTGATCACTTCACAATGTTTCAGTTTCTGTGTACAATTCTGGATCTATTCTGAAATCATCCTCATAATTTCTTGTAGCACAGAAGCTTTTGATTATAGTCATAAACCACAGCATTTTCAGCCATTCCCCAGTTGTTGGACATTCCCTGAATTTCCAATTCTTTGCTACCACAAAAAGAGCTGCTATAAATATTTCTGTAGAAATTTGTCCTTTATCTTTTTGGGGAGGATCTCTTGGAATACAGACTTAGTAGAGGTATTGCTACATCAAATGGTATGCACAATTTTAAAGCCTTTTGGGTATAGTTCCAGATTGCTCTCTCCAGAATGATTGGATCAATTCACAACTCCACCAATAGACTTGATCACTGGAGGCAGCTGATGACAATGGATTGAGCACGACCTGGAGTCAGGACTGAGGTCAGATATGGTCTCGGATATTTACTGGCCCTGTGACTCTAGTCACTTAATTCTGGTGCCTCAGTTTTCTCAACTGTAAAAAGATGGAAATAATAATGCCTACCTTGGAAGGCTATTGTGAGGATCAAATGAGATAAGTGTAAAAAAAGTGCTTAGTACAGTGGCACATGGTAAACTCTATGTAAATACTTATTCTCTACCCTTAATTTATTTGATCTGGCATGAATGTCAGAGTTTCTTTGGAGTTGGTATGTAGGAGCTGAGCAGTTTGCCTCTTGTTTCATTCTAATTTTCTTTTCCCAAGTTTTTTATTTTGAACTCTTCCAGGAATTCTTTTTGGGCCTGAGACAAATTCACATTTTGGCTTTGATTGTAGGAGTTTTGAATTTGTTACCTTCTTCTGAGCTTGTGTTTTGACCTTTCTTGTTACCATATTAAATTTATATAGTCAGGTTTGTTTTTGTTGTTGTTTGCTTATTTTTCTAGACTATTTCTTTGCTTTGTACTTTATGTTAAAATTGGGTTCCACTACCAGATTGGAGGGGGCATGTTCCCACACATCAAGGATTTTTTTTGTGTGTGCAGGTTTTCCCAGAGCTAGTTCTGAGGGTCTAAACGTTCAGTTCTTCCAAGGTGGTGTACCCTAAGGACATGTATTTACTAACTACTCTTCTGACCTGTGTTCTGGTCTGTGAGTGACCACAAGCACTCTTCTCTGTCCTGGATCTGTGACCAGAGTCCCAGCTCTCTTGTAGCCACAAGCTCTGAGGACTTGGGACTGAGATCTAGATCCAAGTATTGGCAATAAAAGAGTCCTCTACCCAGTGCCAGAAAATGGACCCCTGTAATTTTCTGACAAATTATCTTGACTCTTTTAACCATCTGAGAACTCTAGAAGCTGCTGCTTCAGATTTAATTGTCCCCTAGGGCCTTGCTGTTGGCTTGGGCCAGGACTTGGTCTTAATGCTGGCTTCTCAAGGTGTAGCCTGGTGCTGTCTTGCCAGGGCATTCTTGCTCTGACCTGAGTTCCTTTCTTACTCTGATGTGACAGATCCTTTCTGCCAACTTTTTTTTTTTTTTTTTTTTTTTTTTTTACATTTTTAAACCCTTAACTTCTGTGTATTGACTCCTTAACTTCTGTGTATTGACTCCTAGGTGGAAGAGTGGTAAGGGTGGGCAATGGGGGTCAAGTGACTTGCCCAGGGTCACACAGCTGGGAAGTGTCTGAGGCCGGATTTGAACCTAGGACCTCCCGTCTCTAGGCCTGACTCTCAATCCATTGAGCTACCCAGCTGCCCCCTTCTGCCAACTTTTTAAGTATTCTTAGGCATACAAAATTTTCACTATATCCTTTTGTGTATTTTGCTGCTCCAGAATTCATTTTTTGAATTTATTTAAATTCATTGACTTTAAAGTTGTTTTGAGGGGAATTTGAGAGTTTAGGTGATTTCCTGCCATTTCCCTCACCATCTTAGCTCTGCCCCCAAATTATTGTGTTAATTGAGAGTAGCCAAGTCTTTCATAATTAATCATCCTTATAATACTGCTGTTACTGTGTGTGTACTCTGTTTCTGTTCACCTCACTTTGTATCAATTCATCTAAGTCTAGGAATTTATATTAAAATTTCTTCCTATAACAGCATTATACAAGTATCATTTTGCTCTGTATTCTGGACCACATAAAATAGTGAATAAATATTAGGGCCAAACCTGGGTTGGAAAAATATATTGATCATTTCAAAATTGGCTCCAGCCTTGACTCCAGACTTTTCCACCTTTGCCTTTTCCACAATCATCATTTGATTAAATACTCAGTCCAGCCATGCTCACTTCTAACCTAGCTGGGCTGCTGACTCTTGGCTCTCCAAACTTTACTCTTTGCTTCCTCTTGGACAATTTACACCTAATGGTAGAGATTATCTTTCTTTTTGCTTATATTGAATTTCTAGTATTTAGCATGATGCCTGGCTCATAATAAGCATTAAATCAGTGCTTTATAACTGTATTTCAACATAATTTGTTTTATAATCCTATGGATTTTTATATTTTATATTTTAATACATTCTCAGAAGAGGCCTATACACTTCACTAGACTGCCAAAAGGATACAAGACCCAAAACAGGTTAAGAACTCATCTTCTAAATCAGAAATTCTCAACCTTTTTGGTCTCATCTTCTTTACTCTTAAAAATTATTGAGGACACCAAAGATTATTTTTGTGGGTTATATCACATCAATATTTATCATAAATTGAAACTGATAATTATTTAAAATATTCATTTTAAGATACTGAAACTGCATCAATGTTTATTATAAATGGAAACTAACAATTTAAAATGTTCATTTTAAGTTACTGAAACTTAATATTAGCAGATCATTTTAAATGAAAAAGAGCCAAACTTCCCCCCAAAAAATTAAATTAGAAAGGTGACATTGTTTTATCTGGATTAATAGAAGGCAGCTGTATTCTCAGATGTTTCTGCATTCAATCTGTTACAACATGTTTTGGTTGAATAATGTCAAAATCTGGCCTCATCACCTAATTATGTAGGGTAAAAAGGAAGGAGTATGTCAATAGGCAAATATCTTCTTAATATTATGAAAACAGTATTGAACTTTGAGACCACTGAAAGGGTCTTGATGTCCCCCAGTGGGGCCAGGTCTCCAGGCCACACTTTTGAGAACTAATATAAATTGTAAAATTTTTTAAAGATGGTATGTTTGTCCCAAAGTAAGGAAAATTTTGAAGCGAATATCCATGTTTGGCTGCCAAGATTTTAAATAAATATACTGAATGATCCAAATTCAGTTAAATTTTAGTATTCTAATAAAAAAAAAAAACATTTCTTTCCACAGTAGGCTTAAAGTTCCATTTGCAGTTGACTCACTAGGGCAGCTAATTTCATCTCTTTCATCTAGGCCAATCGCTTAATTTTTATGCCAAAACTTCCGAGAAATCACCTTAACCCTACTTCCCCATAATCAGTTTTGTCAACAAGCATTTGTTATTACTGTGTATTACTGTGACCCAGGTACTGTGTCAAGCACTGGGAATATAAATACAAGCCAAAAAAAACCGCCAAACAGTATTTGCCCTTCAGGAGCTTACGTCCTAATTGGGGGAAGATAACACTAAAAAGAATGCTGGAAAAGGAATGGGGGTGAGGAGAGGATCTAAGAAAACGAGGCACAGGAAAAATTCGGAAGGAGCTTCCAATGTGCAACCAGAAGGGGAACGAAGACCACCGCTTTCAAAGAGTGGCTTTGGGGTATCGCAGACAAAATCGAAAGTCAGAAATTGGACAAGGTTCTTTTTTTCTTTTAAAATCATGTTGCCCTCAGGAGAGAGAACACTGCTTAAGATCTCCACACATGGGAGAGAACAGGACATTGCCTCCTAATTCCAACATCCTCAGTATTGGGAAAGAGCGCGGAGAAGGCTGGAGGTCTCCGGCTCTGCGATGTCACAGATTTGGGGAAACAGCAGAAGGAAAGCGAAATAGACGCCTCTCGGAGGCACCGGGTCCCCTCATTCCGCCTCTTCCCTAAGCTCCTCCCCATCTCTTATCCACCCCCGCGCGGGGTGGGCCCTTCCAGCTCTGTAGTCTGCGCAATGCGGAAGAGATGGCCTCTCCAGAGCGGAAGTGACGCTTCCGGCAGAGGCGGTGCCGGCGGCAGCTGCGGTAGCGCCAGAGCCAGGGACGCAGGCAGTCTAGGCGGCTGGGCTGCTGGGCTGCTGGGTTGTGGGGCTGCTGGAGCCGGCGGAAGAAGAGAAGGCGAGCCCACGGTGGGCGTGCTGGCTGGGGCGCAGGCTGAGTCTCAGGTCACCAGAGGAGAAGCCTTTCAGCTCCCAAGGCGGCTCAGTTAGAGGTAGAGGCCCGTGTGGGGCGGCGGCTTCTCTCAGCGGGAGCGGGGAGGAAGGGAGCCGGCTGTGAGCGACCCCGAGGAGGTCGTGACAGACGCTGTCATGGGTGGCCGGGCAGCAGTCGAGCGCGCCGCTGCCGAGTCCTCTTCTCTCGCTCACAATGGAGGGGATTCGCTTGCTCCTCGGGGAGCTAGCGTTCCCGAGTGACAGCCCCGGCGAAGATGGGGGTGGTGTTGGACGGCGCGACAGCTTTTTCCCCGTGTTTTACCCGATTTGTGCGTGTATGTGAATGGGGGGCTGGGGGCTCCCCGAGCAGTTCTCCCTTCGTCAGAACCTTGGAGCTGCTTTGCTTGGAATCTCGGGGTTCGAGGGTCTTTGAAAGGAAGCTGGTGACCTCTGCCCGCCTGCCTGTATTTCTTTTCCCTCCGGAGGTTTTGTAGGATAATCTTATTTGTTCCTCCCTACTCCCCGAATTGGCATTTTCCATATTAACCTTCCGCGTCAATTCCTTCCCTTCCTCTTCCTCCCTCTGGGGCCAATTGAAGTTTCCTTTACGTACAGTCTCTCTGTCTGTCTATTTCTGTCCTTCTCCCCTCCCCAATTCATTCCTAAATAAATGAACTCTTGTTAATTTTCCTGTTCTGCAAGCATCTCTAAATATCTGTTTTTTCACGGTAACCGAGAGTTCCCCCCCTCCCTTTTTTTTTTTTTTTTTGGTAATGGTTTATTTTTTCATTTCAGTATCTCTTACCTATCTCTTTCCTTTTCCCTTCTCCATCATCAGACAGACAGACAGACCCACGCAAAATCTGGCAGGAATTTCTTGGTGCTTTGCGGTCAGTACTGCAGAGGGAAACATTTGCTGCTTTTGACTTTTCCAGGGCTACCTCGAAGAGAGAATGGCGTTCAGCAAAGGATTTCGAATCTTTCAGAAACTGGATCCTGCACCATTCAGTCTCATAGTGGAATCTAGAAATAAGGAAGAGTGTCTCCTGTTTGAGTCTGGTGCTGTAGCAGTGCTCAGTAAGTGTGTGTGTATGTATATATATAAACATATAAACATTATAACAACTAGGTTAATTGGAAAAATATAAATTCAAAATTTTGTATATTAACATTAAAAAATTGCATTCCACAAAGTAAGTTATTTTAATTTTTTCAGCCCCACCTTTTTAATGAATTTTGATTTTCTTTTATTCCATGCTGAAGTATTTTTTGAAGTTAGGCTTTTCTTGTACCCTCTAAGTAAAACTAATAATTCTTACCCTATGAAGTCCTCTTTTCTGTACAATGTGGAAAGTCAGTCACTCCACAAGCAGAATATCTTATTAGAATCTTTTCAAGTTGCAAAAACATTTCTGATATTTAATGAGTTATATGTGGTTGCTGATCTTTGTGCTTTTAAAATAGCTAATATAAACAGATTAATAGACTATTAGGTCAGTGCCAATTACTACAGTTATTGGGAAAAGGAGGAGAAAATTAAATGTTTAATTTAAATATTTATCAGCTAATCTAACTTTATAGTATGGCCAACAAATTTGGGATTTTGCCATCCAGTCAGGTCTTTAGAGGTTCCTTCTGATAACAGTTACTGCTTATTTAGTGAGATTTTTCTTTGAGTTAGTATAGCACTTTACCTATTATATTTAACTTTTTTAAAAAGCCATATTTAAATATTGGGAGTTTTCGGGTATTATTGAAACACTCAGCCAATTAATGGCATATCTTAAGAATTGTTTAGACTCACTCTATTGATGATATAAAGGATAGTTAATGGACTAACCTGATAGTATAACAAAGCTTTAATAGTATATACTGTTTGGATGGAGGAGCAGGAATACATTTGAAAAATAGATTTATTTTAATGTCCTGGAAAAAGATCTCCTCTTTTAAATTTTTAAGTGTTTAATAATAATCATTCATAATTAACATTTTCACTGGTATTCATTTATGCCAATTTTGAAGAAGTATTATTGAAAGCAGGGGAGGATAAAGTATTAAAAGCTCTAAATGGTTATTTTGCAAACATCGAAAATTATCCTTGCAAATGTTTTATTTATTTTCCAATTTAACAGGCATTTATTAAGTAGCTGCTGTGTACACTGGGCATTAAAAAAAAGAAATAGTATTTGCTTTGAAGGAGTTTATATTCCAAAAAAATAATGGCTTACATTCACATAGAACTGAATGTTTGCAATGCACTTTACATTTACATACATTATCTAACTTGATCCTCACCAATCTTATAAGGTTAGAACTCTTATTACCCACACTTTACAAATGAGGAAAATATCCTTCAGAGAGACTAAGTGATTTGTCACACAATTAGTACAAGTGTGAGGAAAGGCTAGAATGCATTTCTTCCTGACATTTGAGTCCCACACACTGTCTATTATAACGAATTATTAACCCTATCTTCTCCTCAGTTTCTTCATCTCTAAAATAAGGAGGTGCTGTACTAGGAAATCTCTAAGGTCCTACTATGACAGAATTCTGGGACTACCTATGGAGTCTTAGAATCATAATTCCATGATTAGAAGAGACCTTCATGTTCATCTAGTTTGACTTTTACCAAAAACATGTATTCCACTTACACTGTAACTAAAGAATGGTCTTGCAAATGTTTTAAATTATGACTTGACCTAGCATTCTTATCTGAATTCCAAATGTTCTTATAACTTAAAGCTAAATTTTGTCACAAAGAATCAATGTTACTGTTTTCAGCCATTGCGGAATCAGATTAGGAGTTGCCATTCTTTGAATCCCCAGTGCTTAGCACAGTGTCTCACACATAATATGGGCTTAATAAATGTTTCTTATCTCAGAGAGGTTCAGTGACTTTACCCCAAGGTCCCACAGGTAGTAAGTAGCAGAGTTGGTGCTTTGAACCCAGATCCTCTGACCACAAATCGAGCAGTCTTTACACTATGCTTCTTTTTCTTTTATCATATTATGTGAAATTGATATTTTTAAATCAAGTGTAAGACTTCATATTTATCCCTATTAAATTTCATGTTAAACTTAACTCTGGTATTATAAGGGTTGCTTCTTTTTTATTTCAACTCTAGTATCTAGTATATTAACTATCTAGCCTTTAGAGTTTTGTAATTCGCAGATTTGATAAACATATCATGTCTTCATTCTACTCTTATGTAAGCAGTACAACTGTGGATGGAAATTATCCATTCAACAAATAGAAAGAATTATAGGTGATTAAATGTATTTTATCCTTCTTATCCATCTTTAAGAATAATAAGATACTAAGTGCCATATGCCAGTGAAGAAGATAACTGTTACTGTTGGAAGGAACTTTAGCACAACCTGCTCTTTTTGAAAATAAAGCATAGGAAACACTAGAAATTTTATTAGTTTCTCCTTCCTGTTAGAAATTATGCTGGAACTTTTTTTAATTTTGAGAATTCATGTTAGAATTTTCACCCCAGGACACCTAGAAATAATTATAATTTCAAATATATATGGTAGTTGTATGTGAAACTATATGAATATGTAAAGCAATTCCCTTATCAGTGCGCTAAGGGGAAAAAATCACTTGAAAAAGAGACTTGCTTCTTTGAAAATTTTTCAATATTTGAATTTAATATTGTAGAAACAATTGGACTAGTTATTGGTCTTGTTCATTTCCTTTTATATTTAAATCATTTGTACTTTTTCAAGAAAAAATAATTCTCTTCTTTCTAAAAAGATTAAAACTATCTTTAAAAAGCAGCTCATTGATTCTGTTACTACAGATAATTTTCATTAAAAATTTCCTTAAAGTTTTATTTAGCATTTAGTTTCAGGTTGAATACCAGTTAAATACCAAAGTGTTTATCATGATTAAATTTACTTCTCAATAAATAAATTATAATGTTTGAAGATGATGCTGGATTCTTAAAGGCCATGTTCTGGAAAGTTTCAAATATAGACTTGAATAATATATCTGAAAGTAGAGGTCCAAGTTTGAAAGCCTCATTATCAAGTGGCCTCTGTGAACTGAATTTTTGAGTATTTCTTGAAGACCATCTACTAAATCATACAGTGCTTATTCTAACAATTAGTTGAGGGAATAACTACATTCATAAAATCAGACATCACTAAAGTATATTTTGAATGTTTTTCTCTTCCTTATCATTAATTGCAATTATTTTTTATTACTTTCTGAGTGCAAAGTAGAATAATAATCCTTGTAGTTTTCTTGCCATAAGTCTATTTCTTTACCTTCAGTTCAGACTGCATACTAATTTGTTACAAGAATCTTCCTAAAATATCCATTCTCTGCTCTAAAACTTTAGTGGTTCCCTGTTGGCCACAGAATAAAAAAATTCCTCTACTTGGAACAAAAGTTTTTGGCAATCTGCATATGCTTAGGTCAGCAAGCATTTAACAACACCTACTATGTGCCAGGCACTGTGCTGAGCTTTGGGGATATTCAGGTAAGCAAAAACACTCACAAGTAGTTCATGGTCCAGTGGAGAAAACAACATGCAAACAACTCTAAAGAAACAAGATAATCAGGTAGATACAGTCTAAGAGGAGAGACATTAGCATTAAAGGGGATCAAGAAAGGGTCCTTGCAGAAGGTGGGATTTGAACTAAGACTTCAAGGAAGCTAAAATGATAGGGATGAGAGAGTATTCCAAGCATGGGAGATAGCCAATGAAAAATTCTTGGAATCTGGAGATGGAGTATCTTCTTTGAGGAACAGAAAAGTCTAGTGTCACTGGGTCATATGATGTATGGAGGGGAATAAAATATAAGAAAACTGGAAAGAAAGAAAGGATCCAGATTGTGAAGAGCTTTAAAAGCTAAAGAGAATTTTATATTTGGCCTTGGAGATAATAAATCCTAGAGTTTGTTGTATAGGAGGTGATATAGTCAGACTTGTACCTAAGCTTTGATATAGTCAGACTAAATCACTTTGGTAACTGAATGAAAGCTAAGTGGGATTGAGGATAGGAAAAAGTAGGGTGTCTAATCAGAAGACTTTTGCAATATTCCAGGTATGAAGTGATCAGAGGACCTCAAGTACAGTAGGGACTATGTCAAAGGAGTTTATTTGAAAGATACTGGGAAGTTAGAATATACTAGACCTGGCAACAGATTGGATAAAAGGAATGACAGTGAGGAATTGAATGACAAAACTGCTGAAATCTCCTCTCCCTAACAGACTATTCTAATCTTTGCTATTGTTAGCTTACCCATTCCCCAATATCTTCTTTCTTATTTTTCCAGGTCAAAGTCAAGTCTTATCACTTTCATGAAAAGTTTCCTAAATAAGTAGTCCTTATTGATCTTTGAATTTTTATAGCATGTCTAATTTTAAAGATGGCATACATGTAAACTTTAGCACAAAACCCAACCATTTTGAAGCAGCCTTCCCAATAAAAATTTTTTTAGGTCTTAAAATTTTTTAAAGATGATACTTGATTAGGTGGCTTTTATTAGTAGAAGTAGTTTTACAATGGTATCCATAGTAAGTTTGAGTTGTATCCTTAAACTGGTTTCTCCATGGTATGAAACAATTATTTTTTAAGGTTCAGGATGGGGAAAAAATGTTAATCAGTATGAGCACAAGGGCTGTTTCAAAAATAACTAGTATGCAAAGTTTATTTTTAAAATTACTTAAAATTTATATATTATCAATGTATTCTCCATGGGTTTTTTTCCCTCCTTGTTAACAGTTTCTCAATTATGAAATTGTTATGGGTCAGGTTTCTTTTGGAAATGAATCCACATTTAAAAAAATTAATTCACATTGATTTTCAACTTCTAAATAAAATAGATTTCAAAGACAAAGCCCATTTAACATATTTTCTGAAGTAATGATTTTGTATTTTAACTACCTTATTATAAAATTACTCTTCCTAACAAAAATAAAGGAAGAAAAAAAAACTAAAACCCAAGAAAAATATTAACCAATTACTTTCATCATCACTTCCTGATCTTTTTATCTTATAAAGTATCATTTATAACTGTTGTCAACTTCCTTTTTTTTTTTTTCACTTAAGAGTAAGATGTATTTGATTACCAGTAGAATTTTTGAGAGATATTTAAAGATTAGAGTATTTGGTTTAAGTTGAAATGTAATTATAGCCTTCAAGATAAACTTGTAGTTCTTAAAATGTTAGTTAAAATGAAGTTTTGATTCATAGGGAAGCTAAGAATTTAACATAGAATAGATGGGTGTCTTTTGGTACAAAACCATTTAGTTTTTTACCTGGACATCTATTTGAATGTTAGCACAAGCACCAAGCTTGCTACACTTTAGAGCAAGCTTCAATGGAATTATGTACAATACAATAGAATAGTTACAGTAGAATTCTGCTGAGTTCTGCTTTACTCCAGTCTTATAGTATGAAACTTTTATTCCTTGATCTCAATAAAAGGAGTAGATAAACACTTAAGTACTTTCTTGAAGTATGATCTTTGTTCTTAGTTAATAGGCTGTTTAATTAGCCACAACCTCAGAGACTTAGGGAACTATAACTCACAAGTAGATGGTAAAAAACATGAGTAATCTTTCATACTTTCTGGAAGTAATCTCAGTCTCAGGAAAAAAAGATAAAAAGATCAGTTATAAATACTGTGCACACATTCTGTTTCCATTTCTAATAGTGTGCTGCAAAATGATTTGAACTTTGTATTAGAACTTTTCCTCTCACATTCCTTCCATCTTCTTACATTCACAGATATGTGTCTCTTCCAGAAGAAACTACATTATGGAGCATACTTTTTCTTCTGTCCCCTGACATTATAGGACAGTTAAAAAAAAAAAAAAGTAGACATATTCTTTGTTCCTTGCTATCATTTCAGATTGTCTTTTTTTTTTTTTTTTTTTTGCCACTTTTAGCAACCTTTTCTTTGTGGTTTACTTCATCTGTCTAACTTGCCCTGCCCAGTACAGTGTGTGTGCTCACATGTATCTAGTCTTACCTTTGGTCTTACTACCCCATGAAACCATTGAGATTTGAAACTGTGGAATTCCTGTCAGATCATGACCACTTATTCCGCTTCTTCCTTAAACCTGGTTTCTGTCTTCATTCTGACCCTAAGGTATTCCATCCCTTCGTGGTCTTCCTTGGCCCATTTTACCCCTTCTCTGGCTTCCTTTTTTCTTCTTGAAATCTTGATTATATAATTAGCCATTTGGATTTTATACTCTTCTGTAGGACCTATTTTTCCTTTTGCTGCTTATACCTTGCTAAAGCCCAATTTCAGGCAGTATATATCTCCTGCTTTCTTTTTTCCTACCATGTGCTGCCTAATACTGCTGGAGGACATAAGATAACTATGTGATTAGTTCCTTTATAAAGTTATTTGCAGGTGGTCACATTACTACTAAGGATTAGAGGCAGGATTCAATTGTAAGTCTTTGTAACTCTAAGATTAGTACTAGTCACTACACCATTGTTGCCTCTGTGAAGTATTATATATATTACCTCATTTGTATATATATATATATATATATATATATATATATATATATATATA
>NC_058132.1:408302540-408303647 GCF_016433145.1 Gracilinanus agilis | reverse complement strand
TTTCCCAATGGATAGTTTAACTACTCTTCCCTCTCCGGGTTGATTACACTAAGAGTAAGGTTTGATTATTACCTCTTAATGCTTTCTTCCTCTCCTTCTTATAATAGTATTTGTCCCCTCTCCCTTCCATGCCCTCTTTGTGTGTAATAGAATATTCTATTTTCTTATTCACTCAAGTTTCTCTTGGTATCCCCTGCTATTTACCCCCTCTTTCCCATCCCCCAGGCCATCTTAGATTATTTAGTGTTCCACCCTCACCCTGTAAATTATTCTTCTGATTACTATAATAGTGAATATTATAATAGTGAATAGAGTTCACTACAGAGAATTAAACATAACATTTCTCTACATAGGAATACAGATAATTAGATCTCACTGAGGCCCTTAAAAATGCAAATTTAAAAATTATAAGTTTTCTTTCTTTTTCCTCTGTAACTTATTTACCTTTTCAGGTTTCTCTCGATTTTTGTGGTTCGATATCAAACTTTCCATTCAGCCCTGGTCTTTTCTGTGCAAATACCTGGAATTCTTCAATTTTGTTGAATGCCCATACTTTCCCCTGGAAATATATAGTCAGTTTTGATGGGTAGTTGATCCGTGGTTGCAGGCCCAGCTCTCTTGCCTTTCTGAATATTGTATTCCAAGCCTTACGGTCTTTTAGTGTGGAGGCTGCCAGATCCTGTGTGATCCTGATTGGTGCTCCTTGATATTTGAATTGTCTCTTTCTGGCTTCTTGTAAGATTTTTTCTTTTGCTTGAAAGCTTTTGAATTTGGCAATAATATTTCTAACCGATTTCTTCTCTGGGTCGAATATGATGGGTGTTCTATGGATCCTTTCGATGTCTATATTGCCCTCTTGTTGTAGGACTTCAGGGCAATTTTGCTGAATAATTTCTTTTAGTACGGAGTCCAGGTTTTTATTAATTTCTGGTTTTTCTGGAAGACCAATTATTCTCAAATTGTCTCTTCTAGACCGGTTTTCTTGGTCTGTCACTCTCTCATTGAGATATTTCATATTTCCTTCTATTTTTTTCAGTCTTTTGACTTTGTTTTATTTGTTCTTGTTGTCTTGAGAGATCATTAGCTTCTAATTGCTCGATTCTAGCC
>NC_058132.1:408232693-408302441 GCF_016433145.1 Gracilinanus agilis | reverse complement strand
TTTTAAACTGTTATTTTCTTGCCAGATCTCTTCCATTTTCCTCAGAATCTCAGTTTTGAACTCTTCCATAGCTTGTGAGGAGTTTTCCTTATTTGAGGAGGGTCCGGATGCTTGTTTGTTCTCCTCCTCTGTTTGCTCGGTTGTCTGGATTTTCTCTGTGTAAAAGCTGTCGAGTGTTAAAGACTTCTTCTTTTTGTTATTATTCTTTCTCTTCTGAACCTCCTGATGCTGAGTAGCCATCATTAGCCCAGCAGCTTCTCAGCTTTATCCTCGGGCTCAGTGTCTGTTCGCAATCTATTGGCTCCTGAGGTCTGAGTTCTGGTTTTTTCCAAGGTCAAGCCCCCTGGTGGGCCCTCTTGCTTGATCCTCTGCTGGAGGTTTCTTTACAAGTCTCAGGGCGCTGCTTCCACAGTCGTATACCCGTCTGCACTGGTTCCCCACTTAGGCTTTAGTTCCTGGCTGTTTCTGCCTCCACCCAGGCCTCTGCTCAGCCGGCACTCTCTGCGCCCAGCGTCCTGCTCCGGCGCGCGCTCAGATTTCGCGTGCTTTTTTTGACTTAATGGGGTCCTAAGTCTTGCTGCTCTCAGGAACAGGTCCCGGAGCTGCTGATGACTCGCTGGGTGCCCCAAACTTGCCCTATTTCTTTTTAGCTGGGTTCGGAGCTATAGATGAGTGTGGTGGGGGTGGGGGTGGGGCGGTTGCTCAGCCCGCGATTGAGTGAGAGCCCTTTATAGCTTGGAAATGTCTCGATTCCACGTACCTTCCACGCTGTGCCCTGTTGTGGGGTTCCTCCGTTCGTCTGGACTTGTTTTTATGTCCCCTTGAGGAGTTTTGTATGTTTCGGTCAGGAGAGGTTAAGAGCTGCTTCTTACTCTGCCGCCATCTTAACCCGGAACCTCTGTCTCATACTTTCTGTATTAACTGAAATATGTATTAAAATTTCCCTTTTTTCCCCCTCCAGATTGATGACTTCTTTGGGATAGGGAATTCTTGATGAGTTTATCTTCTACTCATCTTGCTATTATTTACTGAGTACAAAATTGTAATCTCGATTTTTTAAATATTTTATACCTCTCATGATCTTTGGGGAAAAAAATTCTTGGACCTATGTTTGTGCAGTTAGACAGGAAGAGGATTTATCTTTTACCCTTTTTATGTTATCTACTTAAGAAATGTCATTCCGGTAAACTAAACTGCTCAGTTAAGTTGAAACCTGATTCCTGTAGCAAGATGGTTAAAGAAACAGGAATAAGAAACAGGAAGCCAGTGGACCAGCATAATCAGAATGTGTTATTGTCAGCAAATGTTAGTTACAACCATAATTTTTTTAATGCTTCTTTTTTTTCCAGTAAGACAAAGCTATTAATAAGTTATACTATGTCCAATTTCCCTAGCCTTCCAAATTTTTCCTAGGAAAAAACAGTTATGGGGAAAGCAAAAACAGTTCAGTAGATGAGTTTATCTTACCATTCACGTAAGTATGACTAAAGTAAAGAGATTGATTTTCATTTTGGCTTTGTGGTTAGTTTTATTGCTCAATCAGCTCATATAGTAAGACAGATACAGACATTGAAATACAAATACTTAGATACCAGACATAAATTATTTTTTCTTAAAATAGGGTTAAAATAACATGTATCAAAAATTGTGCTTACCTATTTTGTGAGGATCTTGCTTGTAAGACGTTTGACTGTATTTTGGGTTAATGGAATGAAAATAAATCTGAGCTGGCTCAGACCACTGCAGCTGCCCCTGCTCCTACTGACAAGGGCACATAACCCTCTTGTAGGGACCCATACCACTGGGTTGCTACAACAAGCATCCAGAGTGTAAAACCATAAGGTAGGACCAGAAAATATATCCTACTTGCCTGCCTTCATCAGTAGAGCTCTTTCCATTAACTTTTTATTCTTTTCCCCAAGTGTTTATCAAATGCTGACCTCTCATATTCATCCCATCTCTCTGTTTAAGAGAATCCTCTCCCCTCCCAACCTCAGCTGCCTACTTTTTTAGCTTCTCTACCTCAACATTACTCATCCTCTCCACAATGTTCCGCTCTGTATCTACCATTTCCTTCTACTATTTATGTGTAGATACTGATGTTATTTCATTGTGTATGGTGCTTTAAACATAATGTAATTTACCTATTATTCTTTTTTAATAATGTCTCCTTTTACAATGCTTTATTTGAGTTCATGAATGCTGTTATCCATGCTTTCTTGAGTTCACTTGAAACAATAAATTTTGCACTCTCCCCTCTTTTTATCTCTGCGAAAATTTGTTTCTCATGTCTTTTTTGTAATCTACATGCTGTTAGATTCTGTTTTCTAATCAGTTCTGTTACCCCTCTTTTGTTTTATGGACAAGCTCATTGCTTTTATGCTTTAGGTATTTAGGCTACTGGTGCTAGATAAATAAGAGCACTGGACCTGCAGAAAAGAAGCCTCAGGCATTTTCCATCTATTTAACTAGTCTCCTAAGACACTTCTTGGGCAAAGCACTTAACCCTGTCTTCCCTAGTTTCCTTATTTCTAAAATGGGGATTAATAACAACACCTACCTCCCAAGGTTGATGTGAGGATCAAATGTTATAATAATTGTAAAGCACTTAATACAGTCCCTGAAACATGGTAGGTGCCATATAAATGCTAGCTAGGATGATGGTGATGGTGAAGATTATGAATATTAATTGTGTATTTCCTTCCCTCATAACCTCTTTCCTTTTTTCCCCATTATTCTCTTTTACAAGAAGGTGCAAAGAGGAATGTGATAACTAATGAACTATAATAGAAGCTGTATGCTTCCATATTGCTCCTTTCCTCATCTTCTTGCCCAGAACCAAATCACAGATACATTTCCTTTCTTTTTTTTGTTATCTCCTCTTCAGGATCCACCCTCCAAATTTGATATTTGTTTTGTTTTTGACTATTATTTCCCCAAGTCTAGCTTCCCACCTGTGAGTACTTCATCATGTACTACTTTTTCATTGTTCAAATATATTGACTCTTCTATGGTTGTCTTACTTCCTATGTTGCATTTCAGAATTTATTGTCTTTTCATCAAGAATGCCAGAAAGTCCTCTAGCCCATTAGTGATCCCTATAAAAGTCTTTATGTTTTGCCTTTTATAATACTGTATTCCAATATCTCTTTTCCTTTAAGTAGCTAAGTCAGCTATGAGATGTGAAATTCCTATTGTGTAAAGTTCTAAATTGGTTATGTAATAGGGAAAGAATGTCATTTTTTTGTCATGAGCCAAATGTAGATGTTTGTTCCAGCCATGGATTTGAATGCATAGGTTCTGGGTCCAACATCCCTCCTTTGCTTCTTAGAAACTTTGTGACTTTGAACAGATGACTTTACTTTTCTGGGTTTCAATTTCCTCATTTTGAAAGTGAGTACAGAACTCATACAGAATGCAGAAGCAAAGAGAGAAAGCCCCAGGAACTTCTCTCTAATGGCACAATAAAATCATTTTTAAATTAGCCTCCCTATTTCAGGTTAAAATGAACAGTCTTTCCTTCCTCACCTCTTTATTTAGATTTTTCTCCTTTTCAGTTCTGTTGTGCTAGGCATAGAATAAATATAAAAGTTACTTTCCTTTGAGAGTGCATTGAACTAATGTGACTTCTAAGGTCCAAATATAAATTCCATGGAAAGTTGTTTTTTTTTTAATGCTATATTCTTCTTACACCCCTTTCCTCCACCCTTCCCTCCAGAGAAAAAGACTACTTGAACTAAAAACCTGGAAACTGAGCATTTCTGCCTCTATCACTACCTCACTGGACTTGGTTATAATGTCAAAGAAGTAAAGAAGAATTTTTGTCACTTACCTATAGTCCTGTGGTGTCAAACTCATATAGAAACAGAAAGGGGTGGGGGGAGGACTCAGCCATATATGAAGATCCCAGTGGGTTGCATATCAACTTAGAAAACATCATATTAACATTATGTATGTTCTATTGTACTTTTTTTTTGTTAAATATTTCCCAAATTACACATAAGAAGTAGTGTTTGCTGGAGGAAGTACTAGAAACCTTTATTGTCTGCAAACTACCAGAACCTGCTTACATCCAACTTTAACTTTATGAAATGAATCATTTGATCAGGTTATATCATATCCCTTAAAGGAAGAACACTACCTAAAGTGTAAGTCTGCAATAGTAGCATTGTTCCACTTTCTACAGCAATAATATAGGATAACCTAAAAGTCTTAATATTAATCTAGACCTTTCTCATAAAAGATATTTCTAGCATTATAGAAGAAGCCATTTAGTCTGATTCCTTCATTTTACATATGATAAGTTAAGTAATAAAGATGAGAAAGAAACATGAATCATTAATAACTGATATCTTCTTGGCCATTTTCTTTCTTATTTATATTTTTTCATTCTTTTTGAGCCTCCTCTTTGAGATCTTAAAAATCAGTTCTTAAGTATCTTTAAAATGATTGCTTTCAGCACAGGGTTCCAACATCATTTTCTGCCCTTCCCCTTCTTCCTTTGACCCCTTCACATAATTGAGTGCTACTTTGACCGAATGTTATGAGGGTAATTTGAGGAAAGGTGTTTGGGATAAGGGAATTGAAAGGAGGATGTTGGAGACTTGGTAAATGGATAAATTAGGCTACAGGTAGGCTGGGATTAAAGGAGATTCAGGGTATAAAAGGACTGAAGTCAGGAGTATAACACAGAAGGGAAACAGAGATCTTTTTGGGAGAAGAGAAGTTAAACTAAAACAGACTAACACAGCAGGCTTACAGACTGGGACTTAGACTCAAACACAAGCTGAGGGAAATAGACTAGACTGAAATTAACAAACAGGCTTTAGTTAATTTCACAGGAAGGGACCTATTTTGAAGTAACACCTTCCTTCAAGATGGATGCCTCAGCTACCCTCTAAGCCCAGAGTACGTTGTCTCTTTCCCTCTTCTTCCCTCTTGATAACTAACCGACAAATTACACTAAATAGGACTATTGAAACACAAAGGATTTATTTGTTTGAAGGATGATTGTTAGGAAGGTGGATTAAAGGAAAGCCCTATTAGTTATCTCAGGAACCTCAGGTGAGGGGAAGGGAAGTAAAGATGGAATCTGAATAAGGACCTGCCTTACTCAGTTTTATAAAATCTATCTAAAGGGAATAAAAGTTATATTTTCACTAGCCAACAGAATCGCTTGGTATTTTGATAATCTCTGAGAAGTGAATGCCTGTAAGTTGGTGTTTTTTAAAGTAGATTCCACTTGGTGTTGGGAAAATACTTTCAGTTCACTCCCTAATACCAATGATGAAGATTTTCTAATCATGATGGCTACAGCAGCTATGGCTTTTAAACTACTAGGCATACCACAAATCACTGAATCTAACTTAGAGCTGTAATAAGCAACTGGTCTAAGTCTATTTCCAAATGTTTGTGTGAGAACACTGGAGGCTATCCCTTTGTCTTCATGCACATATAGTAGGAATGGTTTGTCATGATCAGGGATACCTAGGGCAGGAGCTGATAGAGTAAGTGATTTCAATTTCTCTAATGCATGGATATGTTCTTTATTCAGCTTTAACGGTTCTGGAACTTCCTTCTTGGTTAGCTCTATCAGAGGTCTTGCGATGTAAGCATAACCTGGAATCCAGTTTCTACAGAAGCTCGTTATTCCTATGATTGCCCTGAGTTGCTTTTTGGTCTTAGGCAAACTCAAATTTTGTATATCTTGTGTTCTCTTTTTGGAAATTCTTCTGGAGCCTTTCTCTAAAATGAATCCTAAATAATTGACTTTTTCCTTCACGAATTGAAGTTTCGATTTGGAAATTTTATGGCCCCTTTTGCCTAGCTCTTTGATCAAGTGTACGCTATCAGTGTAACAGACTTCAGCAGATGGTGACATTAGCAGGATGTCATCAACATAATGTACCATTTTGCTGTCAAGGAATGTTATCGACTCAAGGTCTCTCTGCAGAATTTGGCAAAAGAGTGAAGCTGAATCTGCAAATCCCTGGGGCAAACGTGTCCAGAAGACAGATTTACCCTCCCAGGAGAAAGGAATTGCTGCAATGATTTGCGATGGACTTGGTACCATGGCATAGGTCTTTTGCACATGGTCGTTTATTGCTCTTAGATCTTGAACTAAACGCCATTGAGTCTTCCCATCAGGAGATAATTTTGCTTTTTTTATTGGCATGATTGGTTTATTGTATTGCGAAAATCCATATTTTAATATGCCCTGCTCCAATAAACTCTCTATGATGGGTTTCACTCCTTCTATCGCTTCTTGACTAAGTCTGAACTGAGGAATTCTTGGAGGTAAGCCTTCTTTCACCTCTATCTTTACTGGCTCCGCTGACAATATCCTGCCCACCTCCTTTGAATTTTTAGCCCACACATAATCTGGAATATCATCTGGAACCTCATAGATGTTATTAGTTGATTGGTATGATGGTTCCTCATTACATGTGTCTAAAAATAAAATGGGATGGTGTTTCAGAGATCTCTTAGGTATGTGTAAATAAATTTGCCCATCTGGTTGACATTGGATGGTTGCAGCCAATTTGCATAGAAGATCTCTTCCCATGAGGTTTGAAGGGCATGATGGCATCAATAGGAAGGTGTGTTCAAGAGTCAGAGGTCCAAATTTTAACATTTTAACTTTTAGCTTTGGGACTTGTTGTGCTACCCCAGAAGCTCCTCTTACTCTTAAACTGCTTTGAAATTGACATCCTTCAGGTGGTTCTCGTAGTACGGAACAAGTTGCCCCCGTGTCGAGTAATCCCGCATATTGTACTCCCCCAATTTCTAAAGTAACTAAGGGTTCTCCACTATCATTGGATTTCACTGGCACTAAGGGTAATAAAGAATCCTCAGTATTCTGTATACACTTGTCATTGATTCTTTGTTGCGTATGGTCTTTTGTTTCTAAACCCAAACTTCCTATAGCACCATTAGGCAAGTTCAGTTTAGAATCAGGATTACAGAAAGCAGGCTTAAAGAGCATACTCTCATTGAGAGCTTGTAAGTCATTGTTACTATTGCAAATTCCATGTTGGCTTTCATTAAGGGTTTCAGAAATGGAAGTTTGATTTGTTCTATCTTCCACTCTGCTCTTTAATGAATTGTCAAGTCTCAAATCACCAATCTCTCCTTCAGTAGTCTCTGGGATTGTATGATAGTTAGATTGTGTTCCCTTCAACACTTCAGGTTCAATTACTGATTCATAAGCTGACTGTTGTTCCCTATTTTGCCCTACTGTCTTTGTGACTGACATTAGATGATTTTTATTTTTATCAATCACAGTAACAGTCTCGATGTTATGTTTAGCCACACTGATTGTAGAAGGCAACTGTTCCCTATCTCTTCCCCAAAGTTTAGGATGAAATTCTGTAGCTAAGGGGTTGAGAAAGGTGGATTTTGACTTTTCTACACAGCTGCTATTATCTTTTAAATCAGTGGGTTATTTCTTTAAAATCAAGTTCTTGCCAACTTCTCTTTTTTGCTCTTTAACCTCTAACTGTGACATTGTGTCTAAAGCAATTGCATGGGAAAGAACTGTTGCATCTAATTCTAAACTCGTTTGCAAATTTTCTTGATGTGATTCTTTGCAATGGTTTGATTCATGCTTCCCACCTAATGTGTATGATATGGAATGAGAAAGCTGATCCCTTATATAATCATCCTCCTTAATGCCAAAGATTTCTTTGCGCATTTGCATTATGTCTTCCCATTGCTCATTATCTACCACAGACCTATGTGTATCTTCTGTGTAGATTACTTTAGACACCTTTTCTATTTTGCCTCGATTTCTTATTTTGCTTCCCTCAATTCTCTTAGACTCTGCCACACCCAAATTACACTGATTAATAGGTTTTAAATTAGAAATCTCGATTCATAATGATTTTTTCGGTTTCGTGC
Source organism: Gracilinanus agilis (assembly GCF_016433145.1). NCBI lineage: Eukaryota > Metazoa > Chordata > Mammalia > Didelphimorphia > Didelphidae > Gracilinanus > Gracilinanus agilis. The sequence goes on along the minus strand of NC_058132.1, from coordinate 408,294,542 downwards.
CCATTTGTATATATTTCTCCATTTCATCTAACGAAGGTGTTTGACTGTACTTTTTGCATGTGTGATTGCAGCAAGTATCTGTATGTTTTTTTTGATTATATCTATTTGATTCATTATTTGTAGCCCACTTTGAATTATAAAATGTTTTTCTATTATCTCTTTGATTATTGGGTTTTGAAAAATCAATTTGTTGCTTATATCTACAAAAACGAATCATGTGCCCGATCTTCCCACACAAGTAGCATCGGGGTGCTGATTTTGATTTTGGGGTGCTGTTGGCAGGTTGTCTAAACTGGTTTCTATTCATTTGAAGAGCAAAATTCTTCACCTCTTCGATTTCTTTCTCCCGTTTTGACTGTTTCAATTGCCTCTTCAAGTCTGCTATGATCTCATCTTTCTCATTGTCAGATTGCCTAGCCATTCTCACTTCTTTCTGTTTGGAATCATGTATATATGCTGCATGATTCCTAATATCCTCCAGTGGTAATGATTCCCACTGTGGACAACTTTGCCTGAAGTAATTTTGTATCGGGATTGAGGTTCCCTTTACAAATTGTCTCCTTATATGATCGATCGTATCTTGGGAATGAGTATCTCTAAGTCCTAATATCGTTTCAGAAGCTTCAATAACTCTGTCTAGAAAACTGCTCGGGTGCTCTTCTTCCCCTTGCCTCAGTTTCTCAAATTTTTGCTATGCATTTGGCCTTTTTGCAAAATTTCTCATTGCTTCGATAAGATCAGCCCTGCATCTTAACAAGTACCTCATGTTGGCGTGTTGAGTGAAATCTAGATCTTGATGTACTAATGGCCATGATTCTAAATTGGGGTTCGTTCTAGTTTCGGTCAGGAATTTTTCCTTTTCCGAGGGAGTGTAAAATTCCCCCAAAAGAAATTCGACATCGTCGAAACTAGGGTTAAAAAGTGTGAACACCCGCTTCAATTCTTTTAAACTTTTGTAAGGCTTTTCGTAGAATCTGGGAAAACGGCGTTTTAAAACCTCAATATCACTAGGAGTGAATGCCTTGTACATTTTGACATGCACCACCCCCTCTCCAGGTTGCACAATAGTCCTGTCTACTATTGGTAGGACAGAGACCACTGCATTTTGTATTGGTTGATCTTTCTCTGTTTCCTTTTTCCCAAAAAATTTTGATTCTACGATTTCAAGTTGTAAGATGGTATGTTTATCGAGTTCATTCCCTTCACGTAATTGCCTCAACACTTGGAACAGTAGTTTTATGTTCTCAACTAGTTCCTTGTTATCATTTCCTTGTTTTGAATCAGATGCCTTATAATAGTTAAACAGATGAGTAAGGACCGCTTTTAAAATTGTCAAAAAATGCCATAGAGACAGAACAATTGCTATTGCTGTTGGAATGAAGCATATGCATTCAGCTAAAGTGAATGCAAACCATTTCTATTAATTGCTGTATCATGTTTGGTACTTTTACTAGCCAAAATGCACACATTCCCTGCATAAAAGACCATATAAGCAGCGATAGACTGCTTAATATAAAAATCAATCTTGTGCAATTCATTTTCTTTTTCTATTTTTCAGAAGATAGGTTTTGTATGACTTGGCTCGCCAGAATGTTATGAGGGTAATTTGAGGAAAGGTGTTTGGGATAAGGGAATTGAAAGGAGGATGTTGGAGACTTGATAAATGGATAAATTAGGCTACAGGTAGGCTGGGATTAAAGGAGATTCAGGGTATAAAAGGACTGAAGTCAGGAGTATAACACAGAAGGGAAACAGAGATCTTTTTGGGAGAAGAGAAGTTAAACTAAAACAGACTAACACAGCAGGCTTACAGACTGGGACTTAGACTCAAACACAAGCTGAGGGAAATAGACTAGACTGAAATTAACAAACAGGCTTTAGTTTACACTAAATAGGACTATTGAAACACAAAGGATTTATTTGTTTGAAGGATGATTGTTAGGAAGGTGGATTAAAGGAAAGCCCTATTAGTTATCTCAGGAACCTCAGGTGAGGGGAAGGGAAGTAAAGATGGAATCTGAATAAGGACCTGCCTTACTCAGTTTTATAAAATCTATCTAAAGGGAATAAATAATGATTTGATTAAATTATAAATGATGCTGTCAATTAGATAACTCTTCACAGATTTAACTCCTCTCTAATTTCTCTCTTTATAAACTCCACAGCCACTAAGATAAGGGAGGGAAGGCAGGGTGGTATTAGGAAAGGAAGATATAAAGGGTCTATCTAAAATAATAATTTCTTAAGTAAATATATCAATGCTAGGCTAAATTTCAATATTGAAGCTAGATAATCTAAGAGCTGGCTCATTGACTTCCTCCCTCCACGGAAGATCCAGTCAACTGCCTCTCTCCTCAAGATTCTAAAAGCCCAACTGCTTTTGGAACTCAGCCAAAGCTAGAAAAAACTATATCCCCCCAATTCTGTATATTACACCCATGAATAAGTCAGAAGGATGTAACTGCTAATGATTTGGATGAGCTAGGAGTTAGTTACCAATGACAGTCATTCCAGTGAGATTGAGGGCCAAAACCTTACTATTCCTCCACTGATATACCTTCCAGATCTCTAAGGCACTACCACTTGACTTTCTAATGCTCACTAAAAGCCTCTGGGCCAAACTATCACTGAACTCTTATAGATTCCAAACTTCCCATCCTCCCTGCAGCTGGATTCTCCTACATGTGTGGTCTCTGTCAACTAAAATGTTGCTTCCTGTGGACAGCTGAGTGGCTCAGTGGATTGAGAGCCAGGCCTACAGATGGAAGGTCCTACATTCAAATCTGGCCTCTGACACTTCCTAGTTGTGTAACCCTGGGCAATTTCACTCCCATTGCCTAGCCCTTATCACTCTCCTGCCTTGAAACCAATACACAGTATTGATTCTAAGACAGAAGGTAAGGGTTTAAAAATAAAATAAAATGTTGTATCCTACAAAGCAGGAATTGTCTTGCTTTTTCTGTTTGCATCTCCAGGCATTCAGTGAACATTTATTAAACACCAGCCATATTCCAGGCACCGTGCTAAGCACTAGAGATACAAAAGAATGGCAAAAGATGATCTTTTAAGGTTCTTACTGTCTAACAAAGGAAGAACACAAAGAAGCTGAAAGGGGTCTAGGAGAGAGGAAGGAAGGTTACCTGGGTCACAGGTATGATGAAGTTCTGCAGCCAGGTGGGAGGGCCCTGGCACTTAGTGCAATTGGTTGGAAAATATTTAGTACTTTTTCCTTTCATTCCCCATACAAAATATCAGATCCCACAGGGTTCAACTGGCACATAGTTACTTGATCAATGCTTATTACCTTCCCTTAATGTTTAGCAAGGCCAGAGAGGTAGGTTAGGGGAAAATTATGAAATTAAAAGTTAAACATAGGAATCCTTGTATTATAATAAAGGAAATAGGGGACCACTTGAGTAAATTGAGTAGGGGACGGTTTCATGGTATATCTATGCCTAAAGAAGATCACACTGACAGCAGTTTGTGGGATGGGTTTAGGTTGAAAGAAATTTGAGGCTGAGAAATTTAATCAGGTGACTCATAGCAGCCTCCTGAGATGAGAGGTAATGAGGGCCTAAATTAACTTGATAGTTATGTGAACAAAGGGAAGGAGTTAAATGTGAGAGAGATTGTAGAGGCAGAATGGTAAAATTTGTCAACTGATCAGCTCTATGGAGTTGAGAGGGAGAATATGAATATAATGCCAAAGTAATACACCTGGGAGGTTAATAAAATATGATAGCATCTTTAGCAGAAATAGAGTTTTGAAAGAGGGGATGATTTGAAGGGGGAAATGGTCCAAATCAATTTTATACATGTTGAATTTGAGAACTACTAGGTAATTAGAGATAAAACTCAGATTTGGGGCTAATTTTCATACATATAACATGTGGGGGATATCCCCACAAACAAAAACAATAATTCTGTGTTCCTTTTCAAATTTCTTCTGATACCTTAGGTGTAGTTACTTTATATACACGTCTGGTTCTGCAGATTTTGCCTTTGATTGCTTTATAGGTATCTTTCCATGCTTCTTTTCATAACATTGAAAGAATGTATTTGTTTTTTACACTGATAGTAATAATCTATTACAACAAGGTACCATAATCCATGCAAGCCTTTTTTTTTCATTTTAAGAAAAATCACATTCTAAATTTGACAAGCACTTACAGATATAAAAATTTTGGTTTAGAACAAAATATATATGAAACTGTGAATTATTTTATAGTTTGATTTTTATAAAAGCTATATTGAATTTAACATAATTGTAACAAAATGCCTTACTATCTGTTCTTTCATGAATTTCCTTGTGCTCTTGTTTATTTTTTAAATATTCATTGTTTTTTTTTTTGTGCCATTATCTCTACTCACCAACTCTTCCTCTCCCTCTCACCATAGAAGCCCAGCCTTAATCCACTAAGTAGAGTTCAAGCAAAATGAACCTATTATTCCAGTTTTAAAATATCTGCCTCATTCTCTACTTCTGGTCTGTCACCCTTCTTCCAGAAGCTGGGAAGCATGTTTCAGCAGCCTCCTGGGGTCATGATTGGACGTTGTTTGGATGAGAGTTCTTTAGTCTGTCTAAACTGTTTTCCTTTATAATTTTACAGTCATTGTATGAATTATTTTCCTGGTTTCTTCCCATTTCACTCTATACTTGTTCCTACAGATCTCTCCAAGTTTTTCTGAATCCATCATTTGTTATTCATTTTATTTCTTATTATTTTTTAAACCCTTACCTTCTGTCTTGGAATCAATACTGTGTATTGATTCCAAGGCAGAAGAGTAGTAAGGTCTAGGCAATGGGGGTTAAGTGACTTGCCCAGGGTTACACAGTTAGGAAGTATCTGAGGTCAGATCTGAACCCAGGACCTCCCATCCCTGGGCCTAACTCAATCCACTGAACCACCTAGCTGCCTCCTTGTCATTTATTTTATTTTATTATTTAAAAAAAATTTTTAAACCCTAATATCTTTTATATATATCCTTCTATATTAATTTTTTATTTGTTACAGGGCTAAGCAATGGGGATTAAGCGACTTGCCCAGGGTCACACAGCTGGGAAGTGTCTGAGACCATACTTGAACCTAGGATCTCCTGTCTCTAGGCCTGGCTCCCCTTGTCATTTATTTTAAAGCAATATTATTCCTTTTTATCATAATTTATTTATAAGCTTTCCCCAGTCAGTGAATGACTATTTTGTTCTCAACTATTTGGAATGGCAGAAAGTGCTCTAATAAATATTTTTCATATCTTAATCAAAGAATATGCACAGTTTAGTGACTTTTCATTTCCTCCCAGGCTTCCTAGCCATTCTACTTAAGCAACCAGTTTTTCATATTAGTTCTACTCATTTTCTCTAAAGCAAGTCATCAGTTTCTCAGTTGTTCTGCCTTGGTAGCAAATGCCAGAGTAGTTGATGCTTCCTATAATGACTCCTTTCTAGGTTTGTTTTCTATTCTCTGAATTCTTTGTCTAATTCTTCTCCTTTCCAGGTCATCTATACTATATTAAAATGACATAATTTCTTTTTCTCCTTGCAACTGATCTTCACCCAACACTCTTAGCCATGCTTCTTCCTTCTGGTTCTTGGATTTCCTCACTTGAGTAGATCATCCTATATACAAATGTACTCACCCAGCCTTATTTGTTTCCTCCTGAACAATGCAGTTGCATTATACATGCATTTAACTTGCATGAAAATAAGCACTGCCTTCACCAGGAAGTTAGAGGAAGAAGTATACATTTAATTTATCACCATAGTTACAATCCTGTCTTGCTTGCCTCAGTCCTCTTCTGAATTTCCTTCTGCTCTTTTCTCTGTGTTTTTAAAGAATTAACTGATGTTCTTTATTTTCTTGGGTATTACTGATGTTACCCCTCACTCATCTCCTTTCTACTCTTCCTCAAAAGTAAAAGCAATCCCTTGTTACAAATAAGTATAGTCAGGGAAAACAAACTCACACTTTGGCTATATCTGGAAATATGTATTATATTCTGCAAAAAGATGAGACACTTTAAATGTGGGTAAAACTAAGATATAATTTCTTTGGACTTTTTAGCAAAGCATAATAAACACTATTCAAAAATGTGATGCTAAGGAAAAATAATGTCCCTGAAAAAGGAACTAGTTTAGAGACAGGAAATAAAATATGAAGATCAATGCATATTGCAAATGGAATATTAACATAATGGAGTAGGATTATTTTGCTTGCTGGTTCTTTAAGTGCTTTCTACTATAAGTATATTAGAAACTTACATATTTGCTAATGAATTGCAGCTCTGGGTAATAAAATGCAAAACAAATTAGAACTTGCAGAAATGCCTTACCAAAAGACTGCCACGTCAGGAAAATTTCAAATGAGCTTTTTCATGGTCAATTTTAGATTAATATAACTAGGAACAGTTAATATGAAGTATACCCAGAATATGTAGCATTCCAAGCTATATATATATATATATAAAACTTTTTTTAAGCCCTTGCCTTTGTCTTATTATCAATTCTAAGAAAAGCAGCAAGGGCTAGACAGTTGGAGTTAAGTGACTTGCCCAGGATCACACAACTAGGCCAGATTTGACCTTTTTCCAACTCCATCCCTGTTGCTCTGTCCATTGTGCTATCTTGCCTTTTAACTTTTAAGCTTAGGAGCCAGAAAAAAGTGTCTAGGGCTCTTTGTTAACTTTTCCTTAAAAGCTGGTTGATTGATTTCTATTCTTCTGAAGTCTTAAGTTTAAGAAGTTGGACTTTAGGCAGACTTTAGATAGCCGTAATCTCTCGTCTACTCTTGTACAAAACCATATTGACTCTTAAGTACTTAGTATATTTATGTTAATCACATCTTAGGAAAAACAAATGCAGCTATAATAGATGTAGAAAAGAACCAACTCCAACTAAAATGACTAAGGCCATGAAAAAAACCGAAATGGTGGTCATTCAACAAGCATTTATTGAGCACTTAACTTTGTACCAGGCATTATGCTAATCATTGGGAATGCAAAAAGAAGAGAGAGATAAAAACTGTCTGTACCTCACATCCTACTGAGAAAGACAAGAGAGAGGGAGAGGGAGATGAAGGGAGAGGAAGAAAGTAATCTTATATGAGAAGACTCTAGGAATTAAGGAGGCAGGAAAATAAAAAGTGAAATTTGAGAAGAATCTGGAAGCAATACAGGGAAACTGAGAGGCACATGTGAAGAGAAAGTTAGCATTCAAGGAGGGGAGGACAGACAACCAATGGAAATATAGCAGATCAGGAGATAAAATTTCATATGTAACAGCAAGCAAGTATGGCCATGTGACTTGATCATAGAGTGTCCAGAGTTGAAAAAAATGTAAGAAAATTGGAAGAGACCAGCTTGTGAAGAACTTTAAATACCAAGTACAAGACTTTGTATTAGATTTTGGAGGTGATAGGGAACAATTTGGTTTATTAAGTGAAGGTAACATGGTCAGACCTATGCTTTAGGAAAATCACTTAAGCAACTGAATGGAGGATGGATTGGAAAGGTGAGATAAAAACAGAAAGACCAGTTGTTATGGTAGACACACACCCAAGTTTGTAGCAGGGTCTTGGCCCAAAAATGGGAGACTAAAACTTCAGGTCAGTCCAGAAGTAAGAAAAGAATTTTATTTGAAGAAGGAGAGGTTTAAAATGGGTGAAATAATCTAATAGCTGGTAGAATAGCCTTGGAGCTAATCAGGTGATCCTAGGATTGAGGGATTGGTGAGGTGGGGCATGATGTGCCAGTAGACTATCTGATAGAATAGCAGAGAAGCAGCTCCTAATATGGAGTAGTGCCTCTCAAGTGTGGAATAGCAACTCTAGAGCTGATAGAATAACAGCTCCATAGCTTTGGACTGATGGAGTAGCAGCTCTGGAGCAGCTCTCGGGGTGATGGAATAACCCAATAGGTAATATTGTCATTTCCCATTCCAGAGAAATCTTCACCTTTCCCAGCAACCCTGAAAAATGGGCATGGCTAAATTCAGGTATAGTTTCGTTTTTGACACATACAACATAGAGATAAGGAACATGCTCAGGTTTGAGGGATCTTTTTGAACTGCCAGAGCCCTTAATGTGCAAGGCCCATGTTCCCTCCATTGTCTGTCTTATCATCATTTGTCAATGCGGGAGGAGTCTTGCCACCTTTCTGGAATGGGAATATATGGGGCGAGGATACAGCATGGTCCTAACAGTTCAGAACTAAGGTAAATAAAGAACAGTATAAGTAATTAATGAAACAAAGCAGCACGAAGCCGATGCCTAGCATGGAACATAATAGATCCAGTACAGATGATTGATGATACAGAATAACTGGTCAACAATATAGATTCTGCAATTCATGCTTGACTAATGCCGAAACTACAGGTTTTGCAGTTGATGTTTAACTAGTGCTAACTGGTAAGAAATACAAGATTTCAGACTATGAGGGTCCTGTTTCTATTATTGCTCCTCACTGCCCAACTCCATCACAATCAGAAGGCTATTTGTAAGTAAAGAGAAGGGGACTTATATCAAAGATGTTGTGAAGGTAAAAGCTATAAGATTTGGAAATGGATTGGACATGTGAATTTAATGTGATGGATTAATCAAGAATGATACTTTAGGTTGTGAGCCTGGTTATATGAATGGTTGTAATAGGGAAGTTTGAAGAAAATAGGGTTTTGGGGAAAAGATAACGAGTTCTGATTTAGACATACTGAGTTTTTGTTGGGAACCAATGAAATGGCCAAGTATGATGGTATAGAAAGAAAAGGGAAGAGAGCCTAGAACAGAGTCTTGAATTAATGAAATGACCTGTATAACCCCTACTATAAACACCCGTGGAGCTATTAGGACAGGGGTCAGCAACGTATGGCTCTTGAGCCATATCTGGCTCTTTTGAGGGCCAGGTATGGCTCTTTCTGCAGGAGCCATAAAGTAAATTTTTTTCAGGCGCTGTTACAGGAGCGGCACTGTGAGCACTGTACAGCTGTCAGGAAATTACATTTAAAAAAATGTGGCGTTTATGGCTCTCACAGCCAAAAAGGTTGCTGACCCCTGTATTAGGATAACTCCTTTGGGTGAGAGCTGCCCAATGCCTGCCCTGAATCAGGCAAAAAAGAGAAGGGAAGAAGAGCAGAAAGACTGAGAAGCAGGGTAGAAACTAATAGAGTAGCAAATAATAAGACCTTCCCTATGATGATTAATAGTGAGAGTACAGCGTACCAATTGGTAATGTATTCCTCTACCACTACTGTCTCACTGGCTACAAAGTACAGTAGCTAGGGGCATCTTCATTATCCTTTCCTTTCTCCTCACTCCATCTTTGTAGGAAGAGCTGAAAAAAATATTTTCTTACCCACCACTACTAGTGGCATTTTATAATGCTGGCTTTCTTATTTTAAATTAGGATCCATCAACTTTGGGAACATCTTCATTAAAATTAATGTGATCAGAGAGATGTCCCTAAGGAGTTCTATTTTTTCACAACTAAATGCTTGAATTCTGCAGTTCTTGCTGAAAAGTTAAAAGATAAAAGATTTCCCTGAGTCTCAGTTTAGTTTATAACTCTCCAAATTGAACTCTAAAATTTGAATTAGATTCCTACTAAATTTCTTATGAAAGCATGAGCCATTGAAACATAGTGTTATTGCTAAGTATTTAAGTGCAGGTCCTGGAGGCTAAATTCTACCTTTGTTACCCAAAAGGAGGGGAAAGTAAGGAGAGCACTGACCCTCATACTGCAGAGACAGATAATGTTACATATAGATGAAGAACTGACAAAGAAGACTTAAGAAGAACAGTCAAATAGGTAGGAAGAGAACCAGTGGAACAGAGAATGAACAAGGGATTTGGTGTCAGGGGACCTACTATTTACTAACTATAATAACCTTCAGTAAATCACTTAACCTTTTTAGTTCTTAGTATCTTTCCTTATCAAAGGTAGCATCTAAAAGCACTTCTACCACTTAAGTCTTTTCTATGGTCAGGAGATCAAACTTTTGTACTCAATAGATTCAACAAACATTGTGCCTGTACAAAGGCACTATATGTTACATGTAGTACTTTAAAAAAATGAAAATTAGTAGTTTTGGCTGTGAAGTAGGTAAAATGTATAAATATAACTTTAAAAAATTAAAATTAGAATTAAAATCTAGAAAGGCAAAAGTGAATCCAGGAAATCCATAAAAAGTAATGAAGAAAGGGGCAGCTAGGTGGCTAAGTGGATAGAGATAGGAGGTCTTGAACTCAAATTTGACTTCAGATACTTCCTAGCGGTGTGACCCTGGGCAAAGTCATGTAATCCCAGTTGCCTAGCCCTTACTGCTCATTTGCTTTGGAGCCAAATCAATTCTAAGACAGAAGGTAAGGGATTTTTATTTTTGTTAAGTAATGAAGAATATTTTATGTTTACAGTTTAAAAAACCTACTTTTTACAGTGGGTGGGTTGTACATTTCTAGAGCACATATCTCAAGCTTAAAAATATAAATAAGTTTTGATGTTTTTGAAACCCTTACCTTCCACATTAGAATCAATGCTATGTGTTGGTTCCAAGGCAGAAGAGTGATAAGGGCTAGGCAATGGAGGTTAACAGTGATTTGCCCAGGGGCACACAGCTAGGAAGTGTTTGAGCTTAATTTGCACCTAGGACCTCCTGTCTCTATACCTGGCTCTCAATTCACTGAACTAAATAGCTCTTAAAAATTATTTTAAAATATATGATTCAAAAGATCCATAATGATATAATAAAGAAAGTTATGGTTATTGAGGAATAACTGATTTTTTAGTATTCATGTGAATATTTGCCACAAGTATGAAATAGAACTAGGCAGATAGATCTGCCTCACCATGACATTTCCTATATCTTTAAATCTATTGGTTTAAGGTTAAATAAAATGTTACTCATTTCTTAGGCTTAATGTTTAAAAATAATTGTGCAGAAAATCTCTCAATGGCCAGGGAGGTCTCTTATGACTACCACACTCTGTGTTCCTGTGAATACCTCTGGGAGGGGGGACCTATTCCTTTTTGAGGTAATTCATTCTATTTTTAGATGACTCTGATTGTTAGGAAGCATCTTCCAACACCAAATCTAAGTCTATCTTACACCTTGTTAATAATTTTCATCTCTAATATAGGAAGTTGTACTAAAAATGATTTCCAAGGTTTTTCAGCTCTAAGATTCTTTGCTTTATTTTATTCTTCCATGCTTAGGTCACAGAATCAAAGAATGTGAAAGTTGTAGGGGACCTCACTGGCCAATTGATCCAAACCATACTTTAAAGGAATCCATACTATAACATAAGTCATTCATTTGTCCTCCTCTGCTCAAAATCCCCCAAGTAGGGGGCATCTATCACCTCTCAAGGTTGCCCATTAGAGTTTTGGACAACTCTAATGGTAAGGAAGCTTTTCCTGACTTTAAGCCTATATTCTCTTTTTCTATACATTGCTTCTGATTCTGCCCCTCTGGGGCCAAACCAAACAAGTCTTAATTCTTCTTCCACCTGACAAGACTTGAAGCCAGCTATTATATTTCCTCTGAGTCTTCTCTTCTGCAGGCTAAAATTACCCAGTTCCTTCAGTTGTTCCTTGCATGATATGTATTTAACTCCCTTTACCATCTTGGTCGCCCACCTCTAATCTCCAGTTTATTAGTGTCCTTTTAAACTGTGACTCTAATGGTATAATGAGAGACTGATTTTACTAACTATATACCCAAGTCAATTTTTACTAAGGAAATATGCATAAAATTTATTATAAAATTGTGATAATTGGGGGATGTAATTTCTTTCCCTTAATTTCTAGATATTTATATTAAAGTCTGTTTTCTTTAGTATGATGATATAGTAAAGAAAGATAGGGCTGAGTTGCCCAAATAAACTATAAGTAATGCTGTAAAAACTGCCCCAGCAGAAGGGGATGAAAAAAAAATGGATATATTCTTCCTTTTCTCCTTTTGCAATCTTTACTTCAACTGTACTTACACAACTTCTGTTTTTATCAAATTTTTATTTTTTCAAATGAAAAAAGTCAGCTAAAAGAGTTGTAGAAAGATTTCTTTGTAGACATGACTAAAATAAATGTTCTTTCCTTGCCTTAAAGACCTGGTAGGTGTGGGGTTGAGAGACACAGTTAACTCATTATTGAACACATTAATAGAACATTTAAATAAGCTTTAGTTCAGAGATTTACTAAATACATATAGTTTAGTGTAAGAATTAAGTTCCTACTGGAGAGAGCAGTTAGGACATTTAGGTACTGCCATGACCAGCTTTGTGACCTTGGGCAAGTTACTTCACTTCTCTTGACTAAAGTTTCTTCAGTTGTAAAAATTAAAGAGTTAGACTAGATATCATAGAAGTATAGATTTAGAGCTGCAAGAACACTACAGGTCATTTAGTCCAACCTCCTCATGAAGAAGCTGGATCTTCTCTAAGGCTTCTTTCAGCTCTAAAATTATGTTTCTATGTTCAGTGCATTTTCATGTGCTAGTGATATAAAAAATTAAGTCCGGAAGACTTGTGGTCTCACAGATCTTACTATAAAGTGAGCTGATATGTTTTCTTTTTCTTTTCAAATCCTTACCTTATGTTTTAGAATCAATACTAAGTATTAATTCCAAGGCAAAAGAGTGGTAAGGGGTAGGCAACTGAGGTTAAGTGACTTGCCCAGGGTCACCCAGCTAGGAAATTTCTGAGGCCATATTTGAATCCAGAACCTCCTGTCTTCAGGCCTGGCTCTTAATCCACTGAGCCATGTAGCAGCCACTATGTTTTCAAGTAAATATAATTTCATAGAGGACAGGTACATAGACATAGTTCTTAGAAGTAGAAATCACTTTTAACTTGGAAAGGCTCTACAATGTATCCCATAATACTAATAGGTGTTTATGAATGTTTGAATTGAATTCATGGAGGAAGTAGCACCTGAGCTGAAACTTAATGAGAAGGAAGGGTTTCAATAGATAGAAATCTAAGGGGAGTTCATTCCAGTAGAAGAATAGTATAGTTAGAAGTGAAAGAGGCATTAGATTCCGGAATAAACTTCTGAATCATGTAATTAACAAGATGAAGGACTAGACATGTTCATCTACAAAACAGGAATTATATACAAGAGCAGTTTTAGCTGTCTCCATGATCTAAGATGCCAGGAACCATAATGAAGTCACAACTGAGTGAACTAACAGCAGAAAAGACTAATCTCTAATCCTTAACATGTTCACTCAGGTCTTGCCTCCCCCACCAGTGATCACAATCTGGCAGATTGGTACAACCTGACCCATAGACTTGCAATAAGACTCAGCCATTCTCCTCAAGGTGAAAGTACATAAAAGCAGGACACTTACTCTGCTTGGGATGGCTGTGTAGCAACTCATTCTGCTGAAACATTATTTGCCAGAAAACTGAGGAACAGAAGGAAACTACATTATGCCAAAAGTAACCATATACAGCAAACCAATATCAGTATCAAACTTATGTTTCATATGCTTAATATCTGCATTCATAAAGGAGAAATTAACTGAATTACAAAAAGGTATAGAAAATTCTATAATGGTGGCAATAGATTTTAATGTCCTTTTAGTTCCAAACAAATCTAAGAGAGACAAAAGGAGGGAAAAAAATAGAATTGATGATTATAGGGAGAGGACAGGATGAATACTTGGAATTCAGTTTGGCCATAATATAGATATGTAAAGGAATTAAATGAGATGAGCCTGGAAAGGAGGGATAAAACCAGCTTGTAGAGAACTTTAAGTGGTAGGCAGGTTAGCAGATTTTAAAACTTTGCCAAGCTATGTTTCTTGTTGCCTTTGGTATGTCTTTCTTTTGTGTGTCTTTCTAAGGATAATTTGTGAGCCATCTTTCTATTTAGCTTCAAATTCCTTTTGTATTCTGGCTTTGGTTTTCTTGAATATCAATATAAATATGCTCCATATCATCTCAGTTTGTCAGCCCTGGGTCATTGAAATACCAATATTTAAATTAAAACTAAAAATTGTGATTCTTCATATCCTTCAGGCTATCCATTCTGAACATTAGCCATGTGGAATAGCACATGACTAATCACTACTTAGTAATATCAATCACTTTTTAGTAGTAGGCATTGATAGGTTAGTCTTCATAGACTTTTGTGGCACAGTCATAGAAACCTATGAAAAGGAAAATGATTATCTGTCCAGGAGGGCCCAAATAGTCCCATAATCAGATAGAATCCATATAGGCACTAACCTAGGAGTCATCCCCCCCCCCGCCCCCCCAGCAGTGACCTAGAGTCAGATGTTTCTTAGTGAGATTTAACAAGCATGAATTAATTGCCCATTGTGTGGCTCTGAGTTAGGTACTGGGAATATGAAGGTCAAAAGAATCATTCCCTATGCTTTATGCTCAGGGAACTTACATTATATGGAGTGGGGGGAGGGACATATACTTAGAAATTAAGTACGAAATACATTTATTGTCATTTCTAGAGGGAAGGTGCTAAGAGTTGGAAGTGGAGGAAGAGAAGGGCCACTGGTGGTAAAAATAGATTTCCTATAGGAGACACCACATAAATTGATCTTGGAAGGAAGCTAGAAGTTATTTTAAGATTGACATGAGGCATGAGGGAGAATGGCTATGCAGTTATAGAGATGAGAGAAGGAATGTTGTGTCTGGAGCATAGCGAGCTAGTTTGGCTGGAATGTAGAATATGTAGAGAAGAGTAATAAGCAGCTTGTTTTAAAGGCAAACTGGAGCCGGATCTTGAAGGAGTTTAAAAGCCAGAGTAGGTTGTACTTTATCCTAGAGACAAAAGGGAGCCACTTATGATTCTTGAGCAAAGGAGTAATATGGCCACACTTGCCACTTAAAACAGCTATGAAGGGAAAGGATTATAGAGGGAAGAGTCTAAAAATAAGGAGTCCAATTAGGAAATTATCAAAGTAGTTCATGTGAGAAGTGCTGCGGGCCTGAACTAAGGTGGTTGTGGTATAGGTTTCAGGTACATTGTATTATAGGAGATTGAATGGGAAAGATGAAGAAGAGAGATTAAAATCAAAATGACCCAGAAGTGACAAACCTGGGAGGGGTGTACGTACCCTTATTTAAAAAAAGAAGTCAGGAAAAAGATAGGGTTTTAGGGAAAAGATAATTATGACAAAAATTGTCAGAGAACCCATTGATAAGTATTGGTGCCAATCATAACAATCAATGAAACGGAGATATGGAAAAACTAGTTTATTATGATTGGATAATAGTCATTACTGTAATAAAAATCAGTGAACCTCGAGCATCAGTTTCAGCAGCTTTAGATTTTAGTTGTATAAGCATGATAGGAACAATTACATTTTAAAGAGTAAGGGAAAATGGTTATTTACAGACCAAAGAGCAGATGGCGGAAGGGGAAGATCTATATCAGGAAACTAGTCAGTAAACACCAAAATTAGAGATATGTCAAGCTGTAAATTTGCAGACTGACAGAACAAGAACTAACTAGGTAACACTGGGACTATAGTTGATGTCTTAGTTTAATTTTACAAACTCTAAGTTACATGACCTATTTGTCTAAAGTAAATACTGGTGATAAAATTGAATCAGAAATTTTCTTATCATTATCATTGGATATACTGGTAATTCAGGACTGAAATTCAGGAAAGAGACTGAGACTGAATGTGTAGTTTGGGAAAAGTCTGCATAAAAGTAATCATTAACGGTCAGTTAGCCTAGCCTGTAGAGCAATACCAGAATAGGAATCCAGAAACCAAAGAGCAACCTACTACTTGGTTTCTCTGATCAAACAGAGCTTTCTGTCTAGCTGACAGTGAATGAGTCCACCAGTATTGCTGTTGCTCAGGCTAAAAAATCCCAGGACAAGAACTTTCAAAACTCACAATATGGGGCAGCAATCAGATTTTGCCATAAATCAAACCACTTCACAAGTATTTAAAGATTGAATATCCCCCATCCTGTTCCTGAGATCCTAGAATAACTCAACCTTCTATACCTCAAGAAGGCAGCAACAGAGACAGCCCAGACCTTACCTCCAGAAATGCCACAGATCCTAGCTCTGACATCAAGTCTGAAATCAGGAAGTAGACTGGAAGAATGAACAAACAAAAGAAGAATCTGTTATAGAGCTAAGGTGGTAACAAGAAAATTTAAGACACAAACCTAGAAGAGAAGGACTCCAAAACATTTATTTTTTAAAAGCCTTAGAGAAAAACACAACTTGGGCACAAACTCAACTAGAATTCCTGAAAAGATAAAGCAAGGGTTTCTTTTTTAGAAAAATTTTTTTAATGGTTTTAGAAATAAAACAAAAGCCTTAGAAGAAAAAAATGAAAAAAAAAAAAGAAAATTATGAAAGAAAAATAAGGAGTCCAAATAGGGGCAGAATCAGAAGCAATGTATAGAAGAAGAGAATATAGGCTTGAAGTCAGGAAAAGCTTCCTTACCATTAGAGTTGTCCAAAACTCTAATGGGCAACCTTGAGAGGTGATAGATGCCCCCTACTTGGGGGATTTTGAGCAGAGGAGGACAAATGAATGGCTTATGTTATAGTATGGATTCCTTTAAAGTATGGTTTGGATCAATTGGCCAGTGAGGTCCCCTACAACTTTCACATTCTTTGATTCTGTGACCTAAGCATGGAAGAATAAAATAAAGCAAAGAATCTTAGAGCTGAAAAACCTTGGAAATCATTTTTAGTACAACTTTCCTATATTAGAGATGAAAATTATTAACAAGGTGTAAGATAGACTTAGATTTGGTGTTGGAAGATGCTTCCTAACAATCAGAGTCATCTAAAAATAGAATGAATTACCTCAAAAAGGAATAGGTCACCCCCCCTCCCAGAGGTATTCACAGAAATACACATCACTAAAAAGGGAAGAGTTTGAAGAAAGGTAGATTAAAGGAGAGATTAGTCTTGAGCAAAATAAACTCCCAAGGATGTACAAAAATATTTATAACTCTTTGTGAGATGGTAAAGAATGAGAATTTTAAGGTGTCACCCATAATTTGGAGAATGAATCAACAAACAATTATATATATATATGTGCATATATATATAAATATAAAAATGTATTGGAATACTATTGTGCTCTAAAAAAATGATAAAGGAGATGCAGTTTCAGAAAAAAAAAACAGAGAAAACCTATATAAAAAGATGCAGACTGGAATGAGTAGAAGCAGAGAAAAATCTTTGCAATAACAATAATATGGTAATGGCAAGCAACTTTTAAAGAATTAGGAATTTTTGTTAGTGTAATTACTGATCACAATTCTAGAGGACTAATGCTACACATTTCCTAATAAGAGAGGTAAGGGATTCAAGAGTACAAAATGGGACACATTTTTTTGGGGGGAGGCATGTCCACTGTAGACAAACTTTAATAGATTATTAATGTTTGTAGTGGGTTTTGTAGAGTTTAGTTCTCAGTGGGCAGCAGGGGGGTGAGAGGGTGAGAAGGCAGATTTTGGGTGATTAAAAATTTTTTTTCAGTGAAACGTTTCATGTCTTCTTTGATGAGGGATGGAAAGGAAGGAAGATTGTAGGTAAATATCTTGAGAAGAGAAGAGTTTGAACAGCCACATAGGGGAGTGGGTTAGAGTTTTAGTCAGAGAAATTCTTCTCAGAATTTGTATGCAACAATGAAGCTCTAGTTGAGATGTGTTCAATCGTTTCAGTCATATCTCTCCATGACCCCATACTGGAGTGGTTTGCCATTTCCTTCTCCAGTTCCTTTCATAGATGAGGAAACCGAGGGGTGAAATGACTTGCCCAGGGTCACAGAGCTATTAAGTGTCTGAAGTCAGCTTTGAATCAAGAAGATGAGTTTTTCTGACTCCAGGCCTGGTGTTCTATCCATTGTGCCACCTAGTTGTTCCATGTATTAGTATAAAAGTATATTTAATTACAATCTGTGTTTTGATATTTAGCCTGAGATTAAATGCCAAACATATTTTTCAAGGAAATTTTAATAGTATGTTTTTGTAAACATTAGCTTAAACTTTTCATTTGTGCTTGAATATTATCTGCATTAGGAGGATCAGTGAACTACTTAAAAAAAACTTTTTATCTCTATAGAAAGAATATATCCACTTACTGTTTTTCTTGAAAGAAATGTACAAGTGATTTAAATCTAAAAGGAAACAAACAGGGCTAGTAACTAGACCAATTGTATCTGCAATAGCTTAAGTTCAAATATTGAGAAATTTTCAAATAAATAATAGATTCTGCTCTTTTTTCAGGTGATTTTTTTCTTTGAGCATTAATAATGGAATCCCTTCTGATCATCATATAATTTAACACATAAACTATATTTTTAACTTATTCAATATTATGATTATTTCTATGTTTTATGTCTTTGAGCAAAAAAATCTAACATGAATCCTCAATTTAAAAAAAAGATCTGCAAATATACATTCAATTTATAGCACAGGTTCTAGCAGGGAGAGATGTAAGGATGAAATTTCTGGTGTTTCCTGGTAGGATATTTCATTTTCAAAATGAGCAAGTTGTACTGAAAATCCTTCCAATAATAACTGTTCTTCTTTGGTATATGGCATTGTTCTTAAAAATAATGGATAATAAGGAATAAAATATATTTAGTCACCTATAATTCCTTCTGTTTGTTGAATGAATAACTTCCATCTTCTGTTGTATTGCCATTGTAAAAGTAGAATGAATAAGTGACATGTTTATCAAGTCTTCAGATTACAATATTCTAAAGGCTAGATAGTTAATATACTAGATATACTAGAGTTCAGATCCAAAGAAAGCTACACTGGGATTAAATCTAACATGAAATTTAATAGGGATAAATATGAAGTCTTACATTTGATTTCAAGAAATTAATTTCATATAATTATAAGATGGAGGGAGAAGAGGTATAGTAGAAAGACTGTTGGTTTTGAAGTTGGAAGATCTGGGTTCAAATCCCAATTCTGTTACTACTTGTGGGACTCTGGAATCAAGTCATTAAACCTTTCTGTGCTTAAGTTTCCTCAGTTGTAAGACGAGATAACCTTTAAGATGCTTTTCAATTAAGTCAAGAAACATTTGTTAAACCCAGATTATGTAGAGACACTGGTGATCCAAAGAAAGTCTTAACCCTGATACCAAAATGGCTGAAAACAGATACATTGATTCTTTATGACAAAATTTAGCCTTAAGTTATAGGTCAAGTTATAATTTAAAACATCTGTAAGGATAATTTTAGGAGATGTTGGCAAAAAAACATTTTGAGATATATAATAAAACCTCATCCTTCTTTGCCCTCAGTTCTACTTCATCAAAATTGGTACAAATGAAAACCAGTGCAAATGTTCATTATAAACGAATATTATTAAAGCACTTAAGTCTGAAATTATAGATCCTTCTCTAGTACATTAAAATAATGTATCCCCCCACTCCCCAAACAGTATAAATTTTTAAAGTTCTTTCCTACTATCAGGTTAGCCTATTAAATATCAACATCTTCCATGGAATAAGTCTAAATAATTCTTTTTATTAAACCCATACCTTCTTAGAATTGTGTTGCATAATTTCTAACCACAGGTATGAGAATGATAAACAAAGTCTCCAAACCATAAAGAAATAGGTTTATTGGGAGATGGCCAGTCTCACAATAAAGCCAGACTTCTTCAAGACCAAAAGTCCCCAAGACCTTCCTATATAACTCAAAGAATTAGACAACTTTTATACCAGTACAAAAATAATCCAAGACAGTTATAGTTTCCTTTAAGAAGAATTCTCTTTCACACAGTGATAAAAATAGAGAGATGTAGATTGGTTGAAGTAATCAGGAAATACTTCTCATTGATAGAAGAAATCACTTTAATAGTGACTTAGAAGTCACTTGATGGAAAGGGGCAGCTGGGTAGCTTAGTGGATTGAGAGCCACGCTTAGAGACAGGAGGTCCTAGGTTCAAGACTGGCCTCAGACACTTCCCAGCTGTGTGACCTTGGGCAAGTCACTTAACCCCCATTGCCTACCCTTACCACTCCTCTGCCTTGGAGCCAATACGCAGTATCGATTCCAAGACAGAAGGTAAGGGTTTAAAAAAAAAAAGTCACATGATGGAAAAGGGAGCCTGGAGTATTGATGCAAATGAGCAGGTTGGGGGAGCAACAGAGCCTGGACTAGTGGCACAAAGGAAAAGAGTGCGTGGTGTTGGGTGGTACCAGGCTTCAAACCCTGGGTCATTCAAGATCATGATTATTGCTGAGAATGTATGATATAACAACTTTGAAGGATGGGGCTGACACTAACTAAGGCCTGCTAAAGCAGTTATTTACTTAATTCAAAACCTTAATACTTAACTAGAATAATCACAAAAAACCTACTAAAATCATGACATGCTAACTATCTTAGAATTACAATTATGATGATCTCGGGACTACTGCTAACATTAAAATCTAATCCTCATATAAGGGGTTAGGGGATTTTTCTCTCACAGTTGATACTATGTATTAGTTCCAAGGCTTCTGGTAAAGTCTAGGCAGTTAAATGACTTGCTCAGGACCACTTAGCTAGTAAGTATTTGAGACCACATTTGAACCCTGGACCTCCTGTCTCTAGTCCTGGCTTGTTATCCACTGAGTCACTTACTTGCTCCAAGCTAAATAATTCTTTTTTTTTTTTTTTTTAACCTTTACCTTCCATCTTAGAATTGACACTATGTATTGGTCTTAAGGCAGAAGAATGGTAAGGGCTAGGCAACTGAGGTTGTGACTGGGTCTTATAGCTAGGAAATGTCTGAAGTCAGATTTGAACCCAGAACCCCCCATCTCTGGGCTGGCTCTCTATCCACTGAACCACCTAGCTGCCCCCTATAAATAATTTTTAAGATATGCCATCAATTGGATCAGTCTTTCAATGACATCTAAAAAACAACAGCCAGTATTTAAATATGACTTTTTAAAAAAAGTTAAATAAGACAGGTAAAGTATTATGCTGACTTCCAAGTGGTAAAACCTTGCTGAATGAGCAGTAACTGTTATCAGAAAGAATGTCTAAAGATCTGACTGGGTGACAATATCCAAAATTTGCTGGCTATATTATGAAATTAGAATAGTGATAAATACTCAAGTTGAACATTAAATGTTTTTCCTTCCTCTCCCAATAACTATAGTAATTGGCACTATCTTGGTTATCTATTAATCTTTTCTGTTACTTTGTTAATATTAACTATTTTAAAAACACAAATATCAGCAACTACATACAAATTACATTTTAGAAATATTTATTCAACTTGTAATAAAAAGAAAGGATACTAGTAGGATGTTTTGAGTGTGGATCAACTGATAGTTTCATAATTGTACAGAGACCTACCTTTCCAGAATATATCAATGTCAACAGAAGACTACAAATCATAAGTTTGTTGTAGATCCAGTCATTACAGTTGTGATCCTCCATCTGTATTTTTCAACCTACATATAGTAGAGAAGATAATAATAGTTTTAACAAAATAGTTCTATAACACATTTATATTCTGAATATAACTGCCTCATTTCAAAAGACTGAGTCCTTTAAACTTTATATTCAGCAGAAAGCTTAGTTGTTTAAAGTTCAAATGATTTTTCCTAACATCTTAAAACTTTTTTTAAAACAGCATTCGCAGAAAAATTGGCAATCAAAAGCATGTATTCCAAAGTATTGGATGCATATGGACTCATAGGTGTATTACAACTGAACCTTGGTAAGTCAATTAAGCAAAACTTTTCAATATAGTTTTTTTCCTATCCTTATTTTTATAGATTTTTAACAAAGAAAGGCAGTATGAAGTAAGATCCAGTCTAGTCACATTATTTCTCTAGGCTTCAGTTTTATTAATTTATTTTACATCCTTACCTTCTGTCTAGAATCAAGGTATTTTGATTTCAAGGCAGAAGAGTGGTAAGGGCTAGGTAATTGGGGTTAAGTGGCCTGGCTCTCTAACCATTGAGAAACCTAGATGCCCCTAGTTTAATTATATTTAGTGATGGGTTTAAATTAGATGATCTCTAAGGTCTCTTCTAATACTGAATATAGTGATCTTCTGATTTAGATGATACCATCTATGTTATTTGGAGTTTCTTTCAAGTATTAGTGTGAGCTGACTTTAATCTTGATAGTAAACGAAGCCTTCAGGCTTAAAAGGGACTGCCATTATAAGCAAAATGTGTGTAAGTGTGTGTGTGTGTGTGTATACACACACATATATATGCCTGTTATTAAGATGAAAAAATGACTTCTATTTTTAGAACATTTATAAGGCATTGTGATTAATAGTTCTTCATTCCAGCATAAAAATTTCATTTCATTTCATTTCCTTCCTTCCTTTCTTTTTGTTTGTTTCTTTGTTCCTTCCCTCCTTCCCTCCCTTCTTCCCTCCATTTTTCCCTCCCTTTTTCCCTCCCTCCCTCCCTCCCTCCCTTCCTCCCTCCCTCTCTGCCTTCCTTCTTCCTTCCCTTCTTACCTTCCTCTCTTCCTCCCTCTCTCCCTCCCTCCTTCCCTCTTCTTCTCCCACTCCCACAAGTCCCTCTCCCTCTCTCCCTCCCTCCTTCCCTCTTCTTCTCCCACTCCCACAAGTCCCTCTTCCTCTCTCTGGAGGGGTAGAGAAAAACTGGCAGTTCCAACTGCAGGACTGCATACCAGTAGAGAAATCTTGTTTGAGACCCTTTGGAAGATTTGGATTGCATGTTCACTGATTAAAGTCCTTCCCTCCTGTTTCCAGAATAAAGTATTCTTTCAGGAAAATTATAATGATGTTGCCTGGGATAGAACATCTGCTACTAGGCACTTATTTCTAATGTTTTAATTAGAGGCTGTAGAAAACTCCTTAAGGGTGTCAAATAATTTAATAAATATTGATATTATTATTATTTATATTCAAGTATTTCAAGGCACTATTAGTTTTAAAGTTAAAATTTTCTTTTTTTTTATGAGTGTTCTAGTGAAACTTAGAATTTAATTTCCTTGATATTTCTCAATGAATACTAAAAGCTTTAGAAATGAGGAAAAAAGACCGCCAAAAGAAAGTTTTAAATTATATTTGAAAACTACTTGGAGTTCATCAACTATTGCTTTGGTTTTATAGGTGATATAATGGTACAATATCTGGTTCTAGTCACGGGTTGCATGTCTGTTGGAAAGATTCAAGAATCTGAAGTTTTTAGAGTTATTTCTACTGAGTTTATATCCTTAAGAACTGATTCTTCAGATGAAGATCGCATTTCAGAAGTTCGTAAAATTTTGAATTCAGGAAACTTTTATTTTGCATGGTCTGCAACTGGAACCAGTTTAGATTTGAGTCTTAATGCCTGTCGTGGCATTCAAATCTGTACAACTGATGAAAGATTTTTCTGGTGAGTCTATGCTTCCCTTTATATTCATGTACTATGAAATTTTTCTGACTATAATTAGATATTTAAGATAGTAGAGAAGGATATTGTTTATATTATCTGTTCTTTGATGTAGATTATCATTTCAGATTTAG
Source organism: Gracilinanus agilis (assembly GCF_016433145.1). NCBI lineage: Eukaryota > Metazoa > Chordata > Mammalia > Didelphimorphia > Didelphidae > Gracilinanus > Gracilinanus agilis. The sequence goes on along the minus strand of NC_058132.1, from coordinate 408,271,092 downwards.
AAATGATTTTAAAGTATCTAAATTAGGAATGGCATCAATCATTAAGACACAATAGAATTTCTAGGAATTTCTATTAATAATACCATGGTTGATAATAATGCGTAATATTCCAGTTTTTCAGAAGTCAGATTTCTGGCAGTTTCAACTTTATGGAACCAGAGTTCTTTTTATTTTGTTTGTTTGTTTTTTTGTTAGAATATCATGTTACTTGAACAACAGTGAAGTTTGAGAAGGTGAATAAAATTTAGTATTTTTTTAAAGTAACTTATCCGGACATGACCTATGTAACTGCTGTACCCTTGGTAATTAGATGTAAATGATAAAAATGATTGTGGTTACATTTCTGTAGTCAGGACAAATTTGTATCGTGTTTCTCATTATACTCTTCATTTGCTTTTATCTACAATCAACATTACAATAGATAACAAAATCCAGAGCAGAGAGACAGAGTTGGAAATATATTTTTTCACATCTATCTGTCTATATATATTTACTACAAATGCATCTTTATATACATATGTACATGTGTGTATACAGACACTCATAATTACAGACATATTCACTTGCCTCACAAGGCTCCCTATGATTTCTTTTTTTTTTTTTAAGATTTAAATATTTTATTTTTTTAGAAAAATTTTCTGTGGTTACATGATTCATGTTTTTACTTTCCCCTTCCCTCCCCCGCCCCCATATCCAACACACATTTCCACTGGTTTTAACATGTATCATTGATCAAGACTTATTTCCATATTATTGATAGTTGTATTGGTGTGGTCGTTTCAAGTCTACATCCCCAATCATGTCCGTATCAACCCATGTGTTCAAGCGATTGTTTTTCTTCTGTGTTTCCACTCCTGTAGTTTTTCCTCTGAATGTGGAGAGCGTTCCTTTCCATAAATCCCTCAGAATTGTCCTGGGTCATTGCGTTACTGCTAGTACAGAAGTCCATTACATTCGATTTTACCACAGTGTATCAGTCTCTGTATACAATGTTCTTCTGGCTCTGCTCCTTTCACTCTGCATCAATTCCTGGAGGTCTTTCCAGTTCACATGGAATTCCTCCAGTTTATTATTATTCCTTTGGGCACAATAATATTCCATCACCAGCATATTCCACAATTTGTTCAGCCATTCCCCAATTGAAGGGCATCCACTCATTTTCCAGTTTTTTGCCACCACAAAAAGCGCGGCTATAAATATTTTTGTACAAGTCTGTTTATCTATGATCTCTTTGGGGTAAAAATCCAGCAATGGCTCGAAGGGCAGGCAGTCTTTTAGAACTCTTTGGGCATCATTCCAAATTTCCAACCAGATCAGTTCACAAACTCCACCAGCAATGCTTTAATGTTGCAATTTTGCCGTATTCCCTCCAACATTCATTACTCTCTCCTGCTGTCATTTTAGCCAATCTGCTAGGTGTGAGGTGGTACCTCAGAGTTGTTTTGATTTGCATTTCTCTAATTATTAGAGATTTAGAATACTTTCTCATATGCTTATTGGTAGTTTTGATTTCTTTATCTGAAAATTGCCTATTCATGTCTCTTGCCCATTTATCAATTGGGAACTGGCTTGATTTTTTTACAATTGATTTAGCTCCTTGTATATTTGAGTGTGATTTCTTTATAAGCTCTAATTTTTCAGATAAACATACTTATTTATGATTACCTCTCCTAATACTTTTTCTTATGAAGTGTTATATTTGGTGACTAAGGTTTTTTTCCTTGAGGATCACATATATACTGTCTAGTTTTTAATAAACTTTTATATTTCTGTAATGCTTCATATTTCATATACGTTATTTGATTTTTACAATTCAGTAAGGAAACTAGAGGAAGTTGTAGTATTTTTTAAAGGAGAAAAGAGAGGTCAGATTATTTGTCCAAGTTCACAAATAATGAAATTCAAATCACATTATAGCCAAATGTTTCCTGATCATATTTCTCAACTGTTTTTGCATACGTATCCTATATTTCCTAATAGAACAATATACTCTAATAATAGATATTTGTTGAAAGAATAGATTCAATTATGCTTCATGTCATCCAGGTCAATGTTTTAAAGTATAATATATATACAAATCTATCCATTGAAGTATACTTTAGTTGGATTGAATCTTTTCTATATATTTTGTTTTCAGTAAGCTAATCTAATTTTGTTTTCATTAGGAATCAATCACTACACTTACATCTCAAGCACTATGGTGTGAATTGTGATGACTGGTTATTGCACCTTATGTGTGGAGGAATTGAAATTAGAACAATTTATGCTGCTCACCGTCAGGCAAAAGCTTGCCTTATTTCACGTCTAAGTTGTGAACGAGCTGGGACCAGGTTTAATGTCCGGGGAACAAATGATGATGGTCATGTTGCTAATTTTGTAGAAACAGAACAGGTATTAGTAGTTGTTTTTTGTTGTTTTTTGTTATTTTTAAGATGTGTTTCATAAGTGATCCTAGAAGGCCTATTTTTTTTTTACATAACTTATATAACTCAAAACATTTTTCTTAAATATAACAGTCTTTCCATTGTCAGTCATTGTTTTCTGGTCATTGTATTATGGATAAAAGTTTTCTCTATAGCTTTTACAGAATGTGATCTTATAACTCTTGAGTTATATGGCAAGATAGTGTATATAACTCAATAAATGATCTAACCACTGCCTTGATTTAGGTATCTTCTAATAAATACTGAATTATAATGTTAGTGAATTTTTTTTAAGAATCATTTTTGGTTAAATCAAACACATTTTGAAACCTTTTTTAAAAAATGACACTGGTATTCCATGCTATTATAGAAACTTGAACTGAAATTTAGTCCAAAATATTTATAATTCCTGGCTTACACTAGTAGTGGATGTGTGTATGAGAACATAAAAACATTCAACTCAGCAAATTAGTTTTTTAAAGTATAAAATTGTAGGAGTAAAGAAAACTAAGGCCAGAAATCATCTATAGGTATAATACCTAATTGGAGAGTTCACTAGGATATTATCTTTCTTAGAGAAATAATCAAAGTACTGTATTTACAATGCAGTTTTATTAGTTTTAAGAATTTTTAATTTGTTATTTTTACTGCTTTAAGTTATTTTTATAAAATAGATATTAGTTTAAAAGATACTAAATTTTAGCTCATTAAACATATTATAGAACATCTCTAAGCATCTTGATTATAAAAATCAATTTGTCCAAAAGCTCAAGAAGTATAAATTAATAAAATTTGTTGCTTTCTGAAGTAAAGGAAGTATAAGCTTTTTCTTTAAAAAGATGATTTTTTTAATATGCAAAATTGTTTCTAACTATAAAACTTTGGTTTTGCCTCCTTAGATTATATATTTAGATGATGCAGTATCTTCCTTCATTCAAATCCGTGGATCTGTACCATTGTTTTGGGAACAACCTGGCATACAAGTATGTTTTTGATATTATTAATCTTTTTTTTTCAGGAAAATCTCCATTGAGTCCAAAAGCTTCTTTCTTCCTTGCTGTCCTTATCAACATCAACTTCCACTCCAATTAATTTAGTGGGTTTTGTTTTTTTTTGCTGTAATTGAATTTCTTATGGTAATTTTTTCTAAATTGAAAGAAAGCCCAATGCCATTTCTTCTGAATATTATTAAAGTAATGCCTTTAGGGTTTGTGCTCAGCAATATATAAAATATATAAAGCTTATTAGCAATATGCCCACATGGAAATTACTTAGTCTCTATGACCTTCAGTTTTCCCATCTGTATAAATAAGGTAATATTCATATTAATTTACCACAGAGAATTATTATAAGGAAGTGCTCTGCAAACCTTAAGACTGTACATATTTGAAATATAAACCAGTAAAAAACCAATATGGCATTTTGCCATAGTGATAGTTTTTGTGATCTCTAGTATACTTTCTGATGAGTATCATAAGGTTCAGATTGTATAATAAGATCTTTGGCATATTATTAAGCTGGCCTTGATAATTACTTTTTATTTCAATTTAAGGGATTCTTAGTCATCAGAATATAATGTGTTTTTTTTTATTTTGACATATGCTTATTTCAGCGTAGTCTGTAGTATTTTTTACCTAGTTTGCAAAGGAATTGATCAAGCAGTGTGCCTTTCACTGAGACACATTTTCTATCAGTGGCTCATAGATTAGGTTACTCTGATCCACCTGTCATTAGCATAACTGTTGTTAGTCTAAATGCTATTATTCTAAATGCCTTTGACTGAGTTGACAAGCCATTAGAACAACTAAATCTCCTGTCAGTATTGACATTCTTGCTTTAAATGAAGCCATCAGTTTAACACGGATTTACTGAGTACTTCTTCCTATGTGCCAAGTAGTGCTGTGGATACAAAGAAAGGCAAAAAGTTCTTTCTCTCAAGGATCTCAGTTTAATGGAGGAGACAGTATACAAACAATTGTTTACAAACAAGATAAACACACTATAAATTGGAGGTAATGTTAGAGGGTAAGGGGTATCAGGAAAGGTGTCTTGTAGAAGGTGGATTTTTATCTAGGACCTGAAAGAAGCCAGGGTAACTGGCAGGAAGACATGAGGCCCGAGTGAGAGCCAATTAAAAAGAAACATCAAAAAGGCCAGTGTTACTGGATTATAGAAATACATGGTGGGAAATAAAATGTCAGAAAATTAGAAAGGAGGAATGAGCCATATTATAAAGGGCCTTTAAAAACCAAACAGGAATTTATATTTTTTCGTTGAGGACCGCAGAGCTACTATAGTGTCTTGGAAAGTCCCATGTTTTAGGAAAACCAATTTGGCAGGTGAGTGGGGAGAACCTTGACTCAGGAAGACCAAGCAGAAGGTTCTTGGAATCATCCAGACATGAGAGAGTGTCAGAGGAGAGAAGGGGAGCATATGCAATCTTAAAATAAAAACTCACTTGTGCAATCTTTTTTTTTTTTTTTAAACTTTTACCTTCTGTCTTAAAATTGATACAAAGTATTGGTTCCAAGGCAGTAGTAGAATGGTAACAGCTTAGCAATGGGGATTGTACTTTCCCAGGGTCATACAACTAGGAAGTATCTGAGATCAAATTTGAATCCAAGACCTACAATCTCTGGGCCTGGCTCTCTTTTCATTGAACTACCTAGCTATCTTCTCATTTCTGGATTCTCAATACATGTTTGTTGAATTGAATCTTCAGAAAAGGAAGGTAGGCAGTTCAGCATTATTGCCTTATAAAACAGTGTGAAATGGTAGAGAAAAAAAAGGTCCTTCTTGGACTGTCCAGTTTCTATTTATCTTCAAATACTCAGATCAAATACATTCTGTTTTGATTATCCTATTCCATGTGAGAATAAAAATATCAATATAATAATACATGATGAGTGCTTCATGTCTGTAGTCCAGTATGAGTCAATGGGAAAAATACCTCATCCCTGGATTTCAAACCAAAAATCTAGTTAAAGAGACAATTCTTTGACTTTTTTTCCTTCATCATCTACTCTTGCCCCCTTCCTCTGACAACCATTCCATTGGTCAACTAGTCAGTACCTCATGTCTGTCAACTTCCTTTCTTACCCCTTCATCCTGACCTTGTTTGTATTATTAGACTATCTAGGACTGCTAGCATTTTCTTTAAATGTAGATGACTCATTAGTTCTTTATGATTTGAAGGTAAAAAGCCTTCCACTTATCATCTTGGTATAATATTGTCCTTCCTTGGAGCCTAAGGAATAAGAAGGAGCATAAAAAAGAGCTGTTTTGTTTTTTTCCATTCCTTATGGCTTTTTATTTGACCAATCATAAAAATACCTCAGCCTCAAAAAGGCCTTTGATAATATTGACAAAAAGAGTGGGCAATGTCTTGACTCCCTGGAGCCTTGGTTTCTATTACCTCTTCAGCCCCCTTCATATGGTCATCACAGTGTTTTCTATATTTTCTGCCCTCTCAAACCTTCCCCCACTACTGAAGTTCCTGTCTCAGGTGATTATAGAAGCCATAGTGATTGAAGTAGAGGATACCTTTTTCCTACCTTAGATATCTGGGATTCAGACTGTTATGCCCCATGCCCCTTTTTTGCTTCTCTTTTTATACTTCTTTTCAATTATATGTATGAATCCAAGAAGTCTTAGATTTGGGAGGGATGTCCAAAAAAGAGTCAGCAACTTTATTCCTTCCCATGAAATTCCTCCCGTGTGTTACATGGAAAAGTTTAGTTAAGGAGGAAAGTGAGTAAGTTTGCAAAAGGCAGAGGCATGGGCAACAGAGTAAGAGATTCTGGAATTCTGCAGGAGAGAATTGAGCTGTGTCCTTTTTCTGGTTTTGACCTGGAGGGACTGGCTATTTTCCCTTGGTTGTTTTCTACCTTATCTTCCCATCCTACCTGCTGCTCTGTTATCCTTCTTTCCTGCTAGCTGGTTGATATCTGCTGAGTTCCTAGTAATCCTGAGACATCTGGCATCTGATTGTGAGACCAGGCCTGGATCATTTTGGATCTTGGACCCTCTTTAGGCCCTATCAGGCTTACACAGACCCTTTCCTTAAACCTAGTAAAGGGGTTTAGTGTTAGTTTAACCAGGAACAGGAATTGGGATTTTAGATAGTGGGGAGAGGAGCAAAGTAGGAAAAGCAATCTGAAGAAATCTCTGTGAAGAGATATTTAGATCTGGGATTTTAGGTAGCTGGCATTAGATTAGGATTATCCAAACTTCCTTTTTCTCCTTCCCTTGTTAATTAATCCAACATCCATCCCTGATATGTACTGATCTGTATTTGTTAACTCAGGACAGGCCTTACCTGGGCTGAATCTGTTATCCCGCAGTTAACATAATCACATTGGCCCAGTTTAATCCATTCCCCAAACCCTCTACCTTTTTACACATAAAATGGAATCATTACCATTTTTCCTGCCAGCATCTCCTGAAGATCCTTCAGGCCTTGCCATCTGTCCTGATTTTATATCCTGTGTTCCTCTAACATTGTCATCTGACCTACTTATAAAACCTTTAAATCCCCTGACCTTGCTATCTCTCCCACCTGAAGATATGAAAGGCCTTTCTTTTCCCTGAAGCTGAACTTACTTTATGGTGTTATCTCCCACAGCTAGACTATAGACTTCTTGAAAGCAGGGGATTATCCTACTTTTCCTATTTAAATTTCCAGAGCTCAACACAGTGCTTGACACAAAGTAAATTTAAATACTTTTTCATTCACACATTCAAAGGCAATATATTTATGTGGAAGAGAAATATAAGCCTAAACCTAAGTGCTCTTTAGGGTCCAAAGATCATTGCTATCATAATAGGGAAAGCTTGTGTGGAGATCCTAGTATTTGAGCTAGCTCTTGGTTCCAATATTACCTCTGACATTTGCTACCTGTATGACCCTAAACAACATTCAATCTTATGTGGTCTCATTTTCTTCTTCTGTAAAGTGAGAGGTTTGAACAAAATGGTCCCTTCCAGCTCTAAATCTGTAAATTTATTTTTCTTACGTGATTAAGTCTAATATTCTTTTTTTAAGGTTGGATCTCATCGTGTTAGAATGTCAAGGGGATTTGAAGCCAACGCACCTGCTTTTGACAGGTAGTATTTTAAGTTGTTGCTGTTGTTTATTGTAATTGTTTCATTTTCATACCACTAGATATTAAGTATTTCTTAGGCAGGGGTTTCATTTCAGTCGGTTTGGTTGTAAAATAAAATTCTGCAATTCAAATCTTATTTTTTTAATGAAATGAAAGCTCTTGGCATTCAGAGATATTACCTGTTTTAATTTTGTTTTATCCTCATGAATCTTTTCTATTGGTCCACTGTTCTGTGTTGTTATTAATAGCAGTGGGTACAGATTTGGGCTCTTTCTCAAGAAGCAGAGCCTATGGGATTGAAAGTGGAACCAATACTCTATAAGCTAAGATGGAATAGTTTCTCCATGTAAGGACAAGGGTTGAAGAGATGGAGCTTTGTGAGCTAAGATATTTTTACCTGGAGAAGATACTAGATCAGTGACGGTGAACCTTTTAGAGACTGTGTGCCATACTCCACCCAGAGACCATGTGCCACATCCCTCCTCCCCTCCACATGCTGGGGACAGCTTCCACACAGGGGAAGGAGGAAGGGCTCCCATTGGGCTGCTCAGCAGAGGGGTGGGTGTTTCCTCAGTGAATGTAGAGAAGGGGAAGGGAGTGATCTGAGTGCTGCTCCCCTCCAGCTCTGCCATCTACCTTATCTCCTGTGTGCTCCCATTAGGCTGCTGGGCAGAGGGACTGGTAATGTGAAAAAGTATCTTCAAGCATGATGGAGAGGGAAAGGGGAACAGCTCTGCCCAAGTCCCTCTGCCTTTCTAGTAACAAATATGGGGAGAAAGGGGGAGGAGGAGGGCAGTGCTTATGCCCACAGAGAGTGCTCTGTGTGCCATTTTGGCACATGTGCCATAGATTCACCATCATTGCACTAGATGGCTTGTGGTAACTGCTCTCCACAGGCTTAGCAGGGAGCTTACACAGTGTAACATCAATTTCTTATAAGCAAAATGGATAACAGGATGTGTGACACCCAACAGTTTTAGAATTTAGAACTAACCCAGATGCCATGAGCCAGAGGACAAAAAGCAGTTACTGCCAGGATTATAAAAGGCAGAAACTGGATCAAAATGTTCTCACTCCTGAGAAGGGAACCCAGGTGGCTGGGTGGGTAGACCAATCAACCTGCTTAGGTTACCTGCATCCTGTTCCACTAATTATCACATCCTCGACTTCTGGACAGAGCTGTGCTGTACATCAGTTAACATCAAGGAAGAACACCATCAATCCTCAACTCACCTGGTCAGGACCAAAGGTGCCTGGCCTGGCCAGAGTGCCACAGAGAGGGAAACCTCTCCAGGAGACAATCTCAACCTGATTATTTCTTTGATTGGCAAAGCTGATCATCAGTAGTCTAGTGTAGTTTCCCAACACCTCCTTCCTTCAACCTTGACCCTTCCCTGAGTTTATTACAATTAAATCTTTAAGCTTACTTAGGTGAATGCTGTTACTATCCTAAAGATCATTTCTACATTCTTTGGATCTAAGGGGAAGGGATTGCTCAAACAAAATCACATCCCAGTCATAAGTGTTATCCATCAAGCTAAACCCAGGATAAGAACTCAGAGAAGTTGTCTGATTCAATTCATAGCTTCTCACTTGATCACTTAGTCCTGGGCACTGTTAGGTGGGAGGTAGGTGTACAGCTGAGCTTCAAATACTTTGTGGGATCCAGTGTTCACTATCACAACTTAGTGTCCACCTAAACTTCCCACTTTCACTCAGCTTAGGTCCTTAGACCATCAGAGGACCTTGGGGCCATTTCTCTATCAGGCCCTGTCCAGTATTACCATACAGCCTCAGAGGACCTTGGGGCCATTTCTCTATCAGGCCCTGTCCAGTATTACCATACAGCCCATTATGGTTTTTGGCAAAGCCGAAAGGAACTGAGTCCTTTTGGGTGTTGGGAAAATGGCTTTGGCTAGATTATCTTTCATTGTTACAAGCTTTAGCTTGCTCATTTGGGCAGTCTTACAAGGTACATATTGCCTGTGGTTCGAAGTTATTCCCAATTACTGCCTTAAGCTGCTGCTAATTTATGATTCATATAAATAGCTAGCAGTAAGCTTGGCAGAATTTATATCATACCTGCCAACAATGGGTGCTATAGTCATTTCGTTATTTCAAGGACTATGGGCACTAAAGAAACTGCTAGACCTAACACAGGGAACAAAGAGAACTACAAATGAGGATTTGATAAATGCTATGAAGGAGCAAATTAAACAACTTATTGAAATTAACAAAAAGATCAGAGAAGGACAAACATTAGATAGCCACACGATAATGCAGCTGGAAATCATAGAAAAGGCACAGGAACAGTCCACAACCAAGTCTACCAACCCTACTACCGCTACTAGTCACATTACTACAGACAAACTAACTGAGGCAAAATTGCTTGAACCCTCCACAATCTCTCTATATCCCATAGTGAACCAGACTCATTTACAGCCACAGGGAGCTATAGTCAATATGAAAGCATATAAGGCTTTCACAGCCCAAGATTTAGAGGTTCTAAGACACAGATTTCCCAAATATTTCCTCTTACTGCATAAGTCAGTCAAGGAACTCAAAAGGACCTTTGATCTTTATAACCCTAGCTTTCAGGATGTCAAATTTTTGCTAGACGAATTCTATACTCCATCAGAGAAGGCAAAGTTCCTAGGACCAATGAAAATCTTACATCTTGGCCCACAGACCACCATGACCTAGAGGTATCCTCACATGCCAACATGAGGTACCTAATACAATGTAGAACTTAGCTTCTAGAGGCTCTCAAAATACATGCCAAGAGACCTAATGCCTGGACCAAATTTGAAAAGCTTAGACAAACTGAGGAAGAATATCCCAGCATGTATTTAGACCATCTTATAGAAAATGCAGAGAATTTACTTGGGTTTAGAAGAGACCAAGCTGCTGAATCCCTCTAGCATAAAAGGAGACAATTCATTAAGGGGACTACCATTCCATACAGAACTATTTCAGACAGAATTGTCCCCAGTGGGAAATGCTGTCATTAGAACTCAGACAAGGAGGCAGCTGGGTAGCTCAGTGGATTGAGAGCCAGGCCTAGAGATGGGAGATCCTAGGTTCAAGTCTGGCCTCAGACACTTCCCAACTGTGTGACCCTGGGCAAGTCACTTAACCCCCATTGCTTACCCTTACCACTCTTCTGCCTTGGAGCCAAAACATCCAAGACAGAAGGTAAGGGTTTAAAAAAAAAAAGAACTCAGACAACATGCCACTTATATCCATAATTCCCGTAATAAAGAACAGAGAGTGGCTAGGGAATCAGACTGAAAAAGACAGGCTCATTACAGACCTGAAGAGGCAGCTCAAGGAGGCAAAGAGAGATAAAAGGAGGAAATCAAAAACTTAGCTCTGCAAGCCAGCAGAAGCCAGAGCCAGGACAGACAGACACATGTGCTAACATGAAGAGAAACACATATAATGCCAATCGCGAGTGCTACCTATGTGGTAGGGCTGGTCATATAGTCCGTTTCTGTAGGTTTAAGAAGCAAATAAATTTTAATAACAAAGACAACAAGGATAGCCCTAGGAGAACTTTCTATAATTCCAGATGGGGAGGCAAATCTAGTCATCAAGAAGACAGCTCAGACCATGAAAAATGCTGTGATCATAAATGCAGAAAGAACAGCTAAACCCCATCCCTGTCAGAAATGGAATCCTACTTGAAATTGGGAGTGAAGCCGAAAATAGACAAACCTTGGTTGCAGAATCATTAAGCTCCAAAAAGTGTGATAATGATAGAAAGAGCGATGAGAGACAAACAAAACTGCTAAGGTTGGGAATGGTAGACGGTTAGTTTACTACATTTAAGGCTGAAAATAGAAAAAAGACTGCTGAAGAAATAGAAATGGGGCAAGACATCTTGCAAATGAGAAAGGATATCTTTGGTAACTGCTGTCCACAGGCTCAGCAGGGAGCTTACACAGATAGAAGTAAAATTTATCCTGCTGCTGCATTGTGAAAGATTAACTACTGCTCAAGCTTGCATAGCACTTTAAGGCTTATTGAGTACTTTTCTCACAGCAATCCTGTGAGGTTGGTAGAGCAAAATTATCTCTACTTTATAGATGAGGAAAATGATATTTGGAATCATCATCATAATTGAGGAAAGTGAGACAAACAGGGTTAAGTGACTTGCTCAGGGTAACACAGGGTCTGAAGCCATATTTGAATTCAGAAAGATGAGTCTTCTTGACTTCAGATCAGGCACTCTATTCACTGTGACACTAGCTGCCATCATCATCACATTAACAAATAATGGAGGCAAGATTCAAATCTAAGTTTTCTTCTTACTCCATACCTTTTCCTTCCACTATATACCACATTATCTTTCAGAGTAGCAGAGCCAGTATCTGAAACCAGATCCTTTGATTCTAAATTCGAGATTCAACTAGCAAGCATTTCTTAAGTGTTTAACATGTGCTAGTCACTATGCTAGACACTGAAGATACCAGTGCAAAAAAATTAGTCTATCCCTCCCTCTAAGGAACTGCCATTTTCAAATATAGGCTCTATAACAAAGTAAAGACACAATTATGGGGGCAAAGCACTGAAAACTGAAAGTAATCTAGGAAGGCCTCTTAAAGGAGATAGCCCATGAGCTGCTCAATCTTTCAGGGAGCTAGGAATTCAGAGGGATGTGGGTGAGGAGGGAGTACATACCAGACATGAGAGAGCTGATACAAATTGTGGCATTAGATTGAAAATGCTGTGTATTGAGAATAACAATGGCCACTTCACCTGAATCAGAGAATATATGAAGGCATAGGTTGTGTCTAATTAGCCTGCTAAAATAAACTTAAGACAGACTGTGAAAGGCTTTAAATGCTAACAGAAGAGTTTGAAATTTATCCAAAAAGTGGTAGAGAACCACTGAAGCTTCATGAATAGTACACTGACATGGTCAGACTTGCCATTTAGGCACATTAATTTGGCACCTGTGTTGAGAATGGATTGAAGTAGGAGTTCAAGGGGAGGTAGGTAATATGATGTAATGGAAAAGGCATTGGATTTGGAATCAAAAAACCTGGGATCAAATCCTATTTTTCCCCACTTTTTTAATCTATGTGACTTTAGGCCCTTAACCTCTCTTAGCTTTATTTTTCTTCTCTTTAAATTTAGAGGACAGAACTAGATGACATCTAAAGTTTTTTCTTGCTCTAAATTTGATTCTTTGTTCTGCATAGAGATGAGGTGAATTTCTGGGAGCTGGTGAAATCATCAAGAGAGTTGAATAGAGAGAGAGGAAAAGAAGAAAAGCCTTAGGACAGAGCCCTGGGGTATTCCAATGCATCAGTGTAGGGAATGGAGGGTGATACTTCAAAGAAGAGTGAGAAGGATTGATCAAATAGGTAGGAAGGGGGAGGTATGACAGCTATGTCATGAAAATCCAAGGAGGAGAGTATCCAGAAGGAGAAGGGGTGGAGCGGTCAGCTGTATCAAGTACTACTGAGAGATCAAGATGGATGAGGATTGAGAAAAGGCTATTAAACTTATCAATAAAGAGATCATTGACCTTAGAGATAACAGTTACAGTGTAGTGATAGGAATAAAGCCAAAATACAAAGGGAAAAATGAGCTGGAAATGAGAAAATGGAGGCAACAAATACAGCTTTTTTAAAGGAGTTTGATAGTTGAAGGAAAAAGATATAAAATGGAAATTTGGCAAGATAATAAGGTCAAGTGAAGATTAAAGATTAGAGATCTGGATATATTTAAAGGAAGAATCAGTGGCTAAAGAGAGATTTAAAATTGGAGAAAGGAGAAATTTGCAGGGGGACCTTCCAGAGAAAATGTGATCAGGGGCAAAGATATAAAAATAACAACAATAATCGCTAGCCTTTATTTAGTGACTTACAGTTCGTAAAATATAAAATAATACATATATCATTTGAGAGGGGTTTATTTTAGAAGAAGAATGGTTATCTCATCTCATCCTTTGAGGCTAGAGAAAAGAGATGATTTGAAGTATGGAATTGAGAAGAAGATGGCCACTTTTCTCTACCTTGCCACTTGCTTTTTTTCCCTGAAGAAGTCCTTATTGTCAAATTTCAGTCCATGTGAAATTATATGGACAAAAACATTTTTGAGAATTTCATTTCATACTATTTTTAAAATCTCATGCTATTTTTTAAACAGTACCCTCACTGTTTTAAACCCTCAACATGTCTCCCTGAACTGTTATATAATAGTGGAAATTCTTCTTCTCTTCTTTCTGGTTGAACCCTCACACAGCTTCCAAAGTAATCCCCAACTTCTACACCTCCCATCTCCAGTTGCATGCCAGACATTTCCCTGAGTATCCAAAATTGACTCTTCAGATGTGGTATATCCATCTAGAATAATTCTTTTACTCCCCCACTGTCAATCTATCACTCCTTCAAACTTCCGTATGTTTTTTTGTTTGTTTTATTTTGGTGTATAGCCATTCACTTAGATTTATAACTTTTGAGTTTCCTTTGATTCTTCACTTTTCTCACCTCTGATCATCTGTTTAGTTGGCCTCCATAACTTCTCTCTTCTCTACTTGCCAGCCACCATTATAGTTAAGGTCCTTATTACTTTTGGACTGTTGCCTCTTAACACCAATCTCTTCTTATTTATAACATTACACATCTGCCAAAATCATTTTCCTAAAGCATTATTCTGATCTAATCACTTTCCTGCTTAATCTTCCATGGCATCCTGTTATCTCTAGAATAAAATACAAATTTCTCAACTTGGCAATCAAAGCCTTTATATTTTTCTCTAGTCTATTTCTCCAGGATTATTTCACATTGCTCTCCTTCATGAAGCTAGGTGGTACACTGGATAGGTGGTACACTGGGCTTGGAGTCAGGAAGACCTGAGTTCAAATCCTGCCATGATCACACATGCACTAGAGTTGTATACCCTGGACAAATCATTTTACCTGTCTCGGTCTCAATTTCCTCAACTGTAGAATGGGGATAATAATAGCACCTCTCCCCATCACCTCCAACATGGTGGTTGTGGGGATAAATAAGATAATAACTGTAATACTTTTAGCAAAGTGCTTGGTACATACTTAACACTACATAAATGTTAGCTATCATCATCATCATCATCATCATCAATTCTGTTTCAGCCAAATTGACTTACTCGATATTCCCCAAATTCAACTTTCTGTCTCCTGCCTCAGTGTCTTTACCCAGATTTTCCTATCAGCTAGAAAACATACCTTCTTTCCTTACACTTTTACATTCTTTTTCTTTCTTCAAGGTGCCACCACCTCCTATAGAAAGTCTTTCCCAATCCTCCTAATCTTTAGTGCTCTCTCTCTCCTCAAATTATCTTTTATTGAATTATCTATTGACATTTTCTATTTCCCCCAGTAAAATGTAGTTTCTTGAGGACATAGCTGTTTTTTCCTTTCTTCCTTTTTTAGATATGAATATCTCTAGTGCCTGGCACATAGGTACTTGATATATGTTTTTTAAATTATTGAATTAAAGCCTCTTAGTTTGGACTTTAACCTAATACTCCTTGTCACATACTCTGTTTCTTAGAATTGTTTGCCAAACTTAATCTACATGCTTCTACTCCCATGTATTAATGAGAACTATTTCCCATACCTTCAATATCTTTCTTCTACTTTTCTTTCTCTTTGTATTCTTTGTTTCCTTCAAAGTCCTACCCAAGTTCTTTTTTTAATATAGTTTATTGTTTTTTAATTTAATTTTATTGTCATGCAAACACACTTCATGTTGGTCATTGTTTTAAGAGCAAAGTCATACATAACCAAAACCCCATAATAAAACCATAAATGTACTGATGTGAAAGATGACTCCAACATTTCTTTCTCTGGAAGTAGATAACATTCCCTGTCGTAAGTCTTTCAGGATTTTCCAAGATCATTGCACTGCTGAGAATAGCCAAGTTTTCAGATAATCATTGTCCAGTATTACTGTTATTGTGTACAATGTTCTCCTGGCTCTGCTTATTTCATTTTGCATCACTTCCTGCAGATCTTTCCAGCATTTTCTGAAATCATCTTGCTTCCATAATATTCCATTACTAACATGTACCACAATTTGTTCAACCATTCCTCAGTTAATGGACATCCCCTCAATTTTCAATTCTTTGCCACCATGTAAAGAGCAGCTATAAATATTTTTGTATAAGTAGGTCCTTTCCCCTTTATTATTATTTCTTTGGGATAAAGACCCAGTAGTGGTGTTACCAGATCAAATCCCACACAAGTTCTCATACTTACTTGAGGCCTTCTCCGACTGTGCCTTCCCCTCTTTTCTCCTGTCCCTAATTGAAAGTGATATCTTTTTCTCCAGATTTTCTTGTCACTGTTTTTTGACCTTATCGCATTATATCTTGTGCTTAACTCGTTTGTGTATATTATGCTCTCCCATGAGAATATAAATTTTATTGACAATTGGCATTTCAAATATCCTGTACATAATAAATGTGCAATAAATGGTTATGGATTCAAATAGGAATGAATTTGAATTTATTTTTACCCTATTTTATCATTCCATAAGTTAGATATATTGTCATATGAGTGATAGTTGTGATATCTATATATTGAATTTATAGCATTATATTAATTGACAGTGTTAAATATACTGATTTTACCTTTTTTTCTTCCTCAGGCACTTTAGAACACTTAAAAATTTATATGGCAAACAAATCATTGTAAATTTACTTGGAACTAAGGAAGGTGAGGATATGCTAAGTAAAGCTTTCCAGGTATGTATGATTATCTCTTGTCTTCTGTGGTTCTTTAAAATATGGGACAATGGGGCAGCTCAGTAGATTGAAAGATAGGTCAGTAGATTGAAAGATAGGTCCAGAGAGGGGAGGTCCTAGGTTCAAATCTAGCCTCAAACACTTCCTAGCTGTGTGATCCTGGGAAGTCATTTAACCTCCATTGCCTCGCTCTTAACACTCTTCTGCTTTGCAACCAATACACAGTATTGATTCTAAGGCGGAAGGTAAGGGTTTAAAAAAAATAATAAAATCTAGGATGATTTAAATAGCCCATTATAAAATAAGATGACTACTTCCTTAAGTATATAAGTAAATTTCCTGAGAAGTATTGGAAACTACATTAATAATCATTGCAGGCACTTATATAGAATTCTTTAAGATTTAAGAAGTTCCTTCTTTAAGCACATTTAAATTTGTACTCCCAACAGCCTTGTGAAGTAGTGCCATCAGAAGTTCTTTACTGAGCTGTGTGACCCTGGGCAAGTCACTTGACCCCCATTGCCCACCCTTACCACTCTTCCACCTGTGAACCAATAAACAGAAGTTAAGGGTTTAAAAAAAAAAAGAAGAAGAAGAAGTTGTTATTTACCGGAGTTTTTCAAAGTAGAGTGGTAAAAATTATTTTTTAAAAGATTGTTACTTGTCCTGATCTCCTGATTTTTCTCATCCCTTCACTGTATTCTAAATATGTTGTGCAAAAATGAAAGAATATGCAGTTCCCCTTGTTTCCTTTATTTAAATACTTCATTGGGTGATTGAATTCATAAGTATGGATACATCATCCACTCATACATAATACAGGTTGTATGGGTCCTTCCATAAATTCTCCAAAGAGAATATACCCAATGGACTGTATACACTACTCTAGACCTTTTAACATTTTGTGATTCTAATATTCATATGTGAACTTTCACTATCATCAAAAAGTTAAAAAAGGAAAGTTCGAGAAATGTAATCCCCTATCCATGATATTAGTCAATTTCCTCTTCCTTCTGTATTCACTTTCGTTCTTAGCAAGATTTTCCATGCTGTAGAAACACAAACAATTCCTTCTTTTAATAGTACTTCAAGATGATGCCAGAGGGTCCTTTGTGTTACTATTCAACTTCAACTAATAGAGATGGAGTTGGATATCAAATTTAGTCAGCTAAACTTCCAAATAGAAACTTTTACGTATGTGGACAGAAGTAGTGAAATAGCATAAAGTGAATTAAATCTAATTATAAGAAATAAGGAATCAAGGTTCAGCTTTGTTGTATGCTAATTAACCCCTCTGGGAAAATAATCAGAATGAATGAATAGCTTTGTCAGAATCACTAACATGTCAAAAGTAATTGCCAAACAGATACTTTGTAAACTTCTGTTACAATTACAGTATAAAAATCACAATTATAAAATATCAACAAATGTCAGAAATTATAATGGTCATATCTTTGTCACTGAGAAAAACATATTTGAAATCATTTAAGATCACACTATATCTTGAAACCAGAGAAAGGGCTCAAGAATTCCAAATAAAAATAGCTGAAATAAAATGAAGCAGAACCAGCTACTTAGGAATGTTGTTGGATAACATGACAAAAAGGGGGAAAAAATTGCTTTGCTCTTTTAAAGAGGAAGAATATATAAAAGTAATAATAATAGCTGGAAAAATGGATAATTAACAAAAAATGAGAAAATGTTTCCTAAAGTGTAATCTAATATTTAAAAGATGCAATTATGTCTCCATTTTTGTATTAATTAATAAACATTTATTAAATGTGTACTATCTGTTAGACACTGTGCTAATCTCTGGGGATATAGATTTAAAAAAAGAAAAGTTAGTCACTGCTTCAAGGAGTTTACAATCTAATGTGAAAATAGTGCCCAAAAGGAAGCTGAGAAGTAGAAGGTACTAGATGTAGGGAGGGATGGTGGAAGTCCCAAAGTATTGCAGTCAAATAAGAAATGAAGAGATGTTCTGAACTGAGCTGGAGGACTCCCTCAGTGGAAGTTTTGGAGTTCCCGGCTCTACCTTTCAATCAGGAGGACAGAAGGATGGTGATGAGATAGAGTGTCAAGGCTGATCAGACCTTGGATTATTAAGTTTTCCTAGGAATAAATTTCCTTAGGCATTATGGAAAAGTCAGAGTAAAAAGTATTGTAGCAAGCTGAGAAATGAGAGAATTACATGTAAGAAACCAGTATTGAGTGAGCAAGGATAAAAATTTCAAAGCATTTTAAATAACTCAGGGGAATTTTTATATTTAATCATTTAAATGGACAACAGAAATATCATTGACACAGGCTATAATAATTTAATCTAATAGTTTAGCCTGTGTAAATTAATTGGAAACCAAGAGCCCAGAAAGCACCTTAGTATGAAAGCATCTAATTTAGTTACCAAATGAAAACAGATGATGACAAAAAATAACAACAGGTTAAAATATACACTCATTTGTAAAATATTTTGGAGAAGAGTGATGGGTAATTATGAACAGTATGATTACATAAAGTAGAAAGAGATGGTAGAGGGTAAAACCAGTTTTAAAGCTGTGTAAAATATCCAACTAAGCAAAATCATTCCAAAGGCATTCAAGTATTACAATGGAAGGAGGATTGTGTGTGTGTGTGTATATATATATATATATATATATATATATATTTTTGCAGACACCACTTAAACAAACATTTCTATGCCAAGGATAGAACTTCCTGGTTCCTGACATGACATTTCTAAGTTGCTTATAAATGGGCTGCAGCAAAGAGTACAAAGATGGGGTGGGGGTAAACCCATCCAAATTGATTAAATATCAATATAAAGAAAGGCCTGTGCAAGAAGCAGTACATTTGTGAAGGTATTAAGTGACCAGTATACAAGGTATTTAATGGATAGAGAGATACCAAGAACATGGGAAAAAAATCTTACTTCATTAATACCAAAAAAAAGGTAGCCAAGAGATTAATAACTCACCCATTTATACCAAATCTTCGGAGTCATTTATATATGAATTGAGAACATCATCGTGGAGAGTAGGAAACAAGCAATCTTTCCACAAGTAGTCAACAATAGACTATAATGTACTTAACAGTAGAGATTACATCTTTATTATTTAACAATTAACTGAAACATGTAGAGAATATAAGATCTTGTGTCTATTTCTGATGGCAAAGTATTTGATAATGATAGACCAAAGCAATTAAAATCTCTTTTACACAAAAATGACTTACATCTATTCACCAAGAACATTCAAGATTTTCTGTAAGATTTGTCAGAATAACTGTTCAATGATCCTTTGATAAATATCAGGCAAAACATAGGGAAGATGTGTGCCCGATACATGGATTTGCATTCTGGTAGACATGCTCCAGGACAGTGTGCAGGTTAAATAAATTGGTGAAGGACTTCTGAGTTAAGATGGGCCCAGAGTAGAAGCAAGGCTCTTCCTCTCCTCTCCACCAACCAATATAAAGTGCCTCAAAAGGACAAAACCAAAATCAGATGAGTGAAGGGGCTCCACAGTAGGACGCAGCACTGAAGGTAGGCAAATTTTGGGCATTTCCACTCTAAAAGGGGGTGAAATTACTCCCACACAGGACACCACAGACTTACCTCTAAGAGCAGAGAGTCTTGGGACCCCAGGAGGCTGAGGAAACATGGAGATAGGGCTTGGAGGCTGGGCAGAGAGGGGTGGCTCACAGTAGATGCCATGGAGACCAAAAAATACCCTCAGGGCAAAAACCTCTTGGGAGTTCAATACAAAGATCACCCACCTTCCTCACTCAGACTTTTGACCAGAAAGGAATAAAGCAATGGCCAACAATACCCAAGAACTACAATCCACAACCACCAAAAAAAACAAGAAGAAAAACTTAACCCTCAATAATTTTTATACAGAAAAACTCCAGACTAAAGAGGAGGCAGCAGAAAATGACAAACAAGTAAACACACCCAAATTTCACCCCCCCAAAAAAACTGGAAATTGGTCACAAGCTTTTGAGGAGCTCAGATTTGAGATTATAAGAAAGATATAAGAAACTTGGCAAGAAAAGTGGGAAATAGTTCAAAAAGTAAATAACAGTTTAAAAGACAGAATCTCCCACTTGGAAAAAAGCCCAGAAATCAAATGAAAAGATAAGCAAATTGAAGACCAAAAATGACCAGCTAGAAGCCATGAAAAGCAAGATAGACCAAACTGAAAAGCTTTGAAAAGGGAAAAATAAATCATAGCTGAAAGCCAGTCTTACCAGAATTGGGCAAGTAGAAGCTAATGATCTCACAAGACAACAAGAATTAATAAAGCAAAGTCAAAAGAATGACAAAATAGAAGGAAACATGTAATATCTCACTGAGAAAATGAGAAAACTAATCTAGAAGAGATAATTTGAGAATCATTGGTCTACCTGAAAATCTAGAATTAAACAGAAATCTTGATACCATACTGCAAGAAATTATCCAAGAAAACTGCCCTGATGTCCTTCAACAAGAGGGCGAAAGAGACATTGAAAGAACCCATAAATCACCCTCTACATTAAATCCTCAAAAAACAACCCTTCCAGGAATGTAATTGCCAAATTCAAGAGCTTCCAAGCTAAGGAGAAAATATTACAAGAAGCCAGAAAGAGACAATTCAAATATCAAGGAGTACCAATCAGGATTACACAGGATCTGGCAGCCTCCACACTAAAGGACCACAAGGCTTGGAATATAATATTCAGAAAGTCAAAGGAATTGGGTCTACAGCCAAGAGTCACCTATCCATCAAAATTGATTATATATTTCCAGGGGAAAATATGAGTATTCAACAAAGTAGAAGATATCCAAATATTTGTAAAGAAAAGACCAGAACTAAATGGAAAATTTGATATCCAAATACAAAAATCAAGAAAAACATGAAAAGGTAAATAAGAAAGAAGGGAAAACATTTTTTAGAATTTTTTTCTTTAAGGGTTTCAGTAGGGTCAAATTGTTTATTTTCCTATAAGGAAAAATGTTATTTGTAACTCTCAAAAATTGTATTCACTATTATAGTAGTTAGAAGAATTATTCATAGTTAGAGATTGGGGTGCTAAGTGGTTTAAGATGACATGCAAAAAAAAAAAAGAAAAGGGGGAATAGAAGATGGAACCAAAAGAAACTTGAAGGAATAAGAAAAATAGGATAATCTTTACCACACAAAGAGGTACATGGGAGGGGGCCTGGGAAGAATACTGTTATAAGAAGGACAGGAAGAGAGTGCTAATAGGTAATGCTCAAACCTTACTCTCAGTGGAGTCAATTTTGAGATGGAAGAGCATCTAGATCCATTGGGGTATTGAATTTTATCTTACCCTATAGGGAAGTTGAGAGAGAAAACCAAGGTGGGGTGTGGAGTAGGGAGTACAAAAAGGAGGGAAAGAGAGGGGGGAGGGAATTTAATAGATTCTAAGAAAAAGAGGGTAATAAGGGAGGGGGCAGAAAGAGAAGTAAAATAAGAGTGGGAATTAGGGGGACTGATTAAAAGCAAACCACTGATGTAGAAGGAAATGGCGTAAGAAGATAGGGCAGGACTAGGAGAGGAAATCAAAATGTTGGAGATTACACAAGTGGTAATCATAACTCTGAATGTGAATGGGATGAACTCACCCATAAAACAGAAGCAAATAACAAAGTGGATAAGAAACAAAAATCCTATCATATGTTGGCCAAAAGAAACACACACAAGGCAGGTAGACACACACACAGGGTAAAAGGCTGGAGCAAGATCTATTGTGCATCAACTGGGGAAAAAAAGGCAGAAGTTGCAATCATGTTATCTGACAAAACCAAAGTAAAAATAGATCAGATTAAAAGAGATGGGGAAGTTAATTACATCCTGATAAAAGGCAGTATAGACAGTGAGGAAATATCAGTACTCAAAATGTATACACCAAATGGTAGAGCATCCAGATTTCTAAAGAAGAAACTAGTGGAGCTTAAGGAGGAAATAAATAGTAAAACTATACTAGTGGGAAGGTTCAGGTCTCCCACTAGTATAGTTTTACTATTTATTAGATCTATCAGATCTAGATAAATCTGAACAAAAAATAAATAAAAAAGAGGTAAGAGATGTGAATGAAATCTTAGAAAAAAGAGTTAATAGATATGTGGAGGAAAATTAATAGGGACAAAAAGGAATACACCTTTTCAGCAGCACATGGTACATTCACAAAGATTGACCATATACTCGCACATAAAAACATGGCAAACAAGTGCAAAAGAGCAGAAATAATAAATGCAACCTTTTCAGATCATAATAAAATAAAAATAATAATTAGTAAGGGTAAATGGAAAAGCAAATAAAAAATTAATTGGAAATTAAATAATATGATTCTCCAAAATCAGTTAGTTAAAGAACAAATTATAGAAACAGTTAATTATTTCATTACAGAGAATAACAATGATGAGACATCCTATCAAAACCTATGGGGTGCAGCTAAAACAGTACTAAGGGGGAAATTTATATTCTTGAATGCATATATTAACAAATTAGGGAGAGCAGAGGTCAATGAATTGGACATGCAAATTAAAAAACTAGAAAGTGAACAAATTAAAACCCCCAGATAAAAACTAAATTAAAAATCCTAAAAATTAAAGGAGAAATTAATAAAATTGAAAGTGAAAGAACTATTGAATTAATAATAAATAAGACTAGATGCTGGTACTTTGAAAAAACAAATAAAATAAACAAAGTACTGGTTAATAAAAAAAAAGGAAAGAAGAAAACCAAATTATCAGTATCAAAGATGAAAAGGGAGACCTCATATCTAATGAAGAGGAAATTAAAGCAATCATTAAACTATTTTGCCCAATTATATGTCAATAAATATGGCAATCTAGGTGATATGGATGATTATTTACAAAAATATGTTTCCTAGATTAACAGAAGAAGAAATAGAATACTTAAATAATCCCATATCAGAAAAAGAAATTGAACAAGTCATCAAAGAACTCCCTAAGAAAAAATCCCCAGGGCCAGTTGAATTCACAGGTGAATTCTATCAAACATTTAAAGAACAATTAATCCCAATACTACACAAACTATTTGACAAAATAAGCAAAGAAGGAGTTCTACCAAATTCCTTTTATGACACAAATATGGTACTGATTCCAAAGCCAGGAAGATCAAAAACAGAGAAGGAAAACTATAGACCAATCTCCTTAATGAACATGGATGCAAAAAAAAAAAAAAAAAAAAAAAGACTCAAGCAAGTGATCATGAGAGTTATTCATTATGATCAGGTGTGATTCATACCAGAAATGCAAGGATGGTTCAATATTAGGAAAACCATCCATATAATTGACCATATTAACAAGCAAACCAACAAAAAACACATGATTATCCCAATAGATGCTGAAAAAGCCTTTGACAAAATACAACACTTATTCCTATTGAAAACACTAGAAAGTATAGGAATAGAAGTACCTTTTCTAAAAATAATAAACAGCATATATTTAAAATCATCTGCAATGGGGATAAATTAGAAGATTTCCCAATAAGATCAGGAGTGAAACAAGGATGCTCATTATCACCTCTGTTATTTAACATGGTACTAGAAACACTAGCAGCAGCAATTAGAGAAAAAAAAGAAACTGAAGGTATTAAAATAGGGAATGAGGAGACCAAGCTATCACTCTTTGCAGATCATATTATGGTCTACTTAAAGAATCCTAGAGAATCAACTAAGAAGCTGTTGGAAATAATCAACAACTTTAGCAGAGTTGCAGGATGCAAAATAAATGCACATAAATCATCAGCATTTCTATATATTTCCAACACATCACAGCAGCAAGAGTTAGAAAGAGAAATTCCATTTAAAATCACCTAGACAATATAAAATATTTAGGAATCTGTTCACCAAGACAAACACAGGAATTATATGAGCACAACTACAAAACACTTTCCACACAATTAAAACTAGATCTAAACAATTGGAAAAACATTAATTGCTCATAGGTAGGATGAACTAACATAATAAAAATGACAATCCTACCCAAATTAATTTACTTATTCAGTCAGACCTATCAAACTACCAAGAAACTTTTTTACTGAATTAGATAAAACAAAGTTCATTTGTAGAACAAAAAATCAAGAATATCAAGGGAAATAATGAAAAAAATTTGGAGGTTGGAGTCTAGCATTACCAGATCTTAAACTGTTCTATAAAGCAGTGGTCATAAAAACAATATGGTACTGGGTAAGAGACAGAAGGGAGGATCAGTGGAATAGACTTGGGGTAAATGACTTCAGCAAGACAGTGTATGATAAACCCAAAGATCCCAACTTTTGGGACAAAAATTCATTATTTGACAAAAACTGCTGGGAAATTTAGAAAACAGTATGGGAGAGATTAGATTTTGTAGGCGGCAAAATAGGGACATCAGTGCATTGCTAGTGGAGTAGTGAATTGATCCAGCCATTCTGGATGGCAATTTGGAACTATGCCCAAAGGGCTTTAAAAGACTGCCTGCCCTTTGATCCAGTTATACCACTGCTGGATCTATGCCCCAAAAAGACATGTACAAAAATATTTATAGACATACCCTTTGTGGTGGCAAAAATTTGGAAAATGAGGGGATGCCTTTTGATTGGGAAATGGCTGAACAAACTGTGGTATCTGTAAGTGATGGAATACTATTGTGCTAAAAGGAATAATGAACTGGAGGAATTCCATGTGAACTGGAGCAACCTCCAGAGCAGAACCAGGAGAATATTATACACAGAGACAGATACATTGTGACACAATTGAATGCAATGGACTTCTCTACTAGCAGCAATGCAATGATCCAGGACATTTCTGAGGGACCTATGAGAAAGAATGCTTATCCACATCTAGATAATGCACATAAATCATCAGCATTTCTATATATTTCCAACACATCACAGCAGCAAGAGTTAGAAAGAGAAATTCCATTTAAAATCAACTAGACAATATAAAACTGTGGGAGCAGAAACAGAAGAAAAACAACTGCTTGATCACATGGTTTGATGGCGATATGATTGGGAATGTAGACTCTAAATGATCACTCTAGTGCAAATATCAATAATATGGAAATAGGTCTTGATCAGTTACACATGTAAAACCCAGGGGAATTGTGTATTGGCTATGGGAGGCGGGAGGGAAAGAACATGAATCATGTAACCCTGGAAAATTTTTCTTAATTCACCATTCAAATAAACAAACAAGCAAACAAACCAATAAATAAACAAATGAGAAGATGGTTAAGTTCCTTTTGATGACACTGTTTGGCTGCCTCTTTGGGCTTGATGTTGTGTCATTCAGCAGAGAGACGCTTTGTAGTCAGGAGACCTTGTTTCAAATCTCATCCTTCCAGCTCACTGTGACTATGAACAGATCATTTCATCTCTCCAAATCTTAATTTCCTCATTTACTCTGATGACCTTTACGATCCTATCACTAGATCCATGACTTTTTTTATTCAGTCAATATTGCAGAACCTTCTGTGAGAGAAGTATAATTATTTAAAGGAATTTGGCCTATCTATCCTCTCCAGAAGGACCAAGATGAAGAATGTTAACGCCCAGATTTTAACACTGCATTTGGATGAATTTTTGACATTATGTTCATCTGAAATAGTACAGATGGACAAAAAACTAGGCCAGAGTTGAACAGGAAGGAAAAAACAGGCTGGATTGCTTTCAGGAAATTGCAGAGCTCTCTCCACCTCAGCTTCCCATAAAATCAAAGGGCTGTTGTTCAGAACTAAAATTTTACCAGCATTGTTATATGGCAGTAAGTCACCAAATACCTCTGATTCTGAAGAACTATCATGGAGAAACACTTGGTGGTTGTCATCAGGCTGCAACATATAACCAATGAGGAACCTCAAATAACAGGAATAAAGGACTTCATCAAGGGATTGTGTAATATAAGAATTGTATATCAGGAAGAGAAACGGGCTTGCCATGTGGCAAGAGTGAAACATAACAACAATTGGACAGCCATCTAATAATATCTTTGCAATGTAAGGAGAAAGCAAGGAAGGCCTCCATAGCATGTTTGGTAGATCCCCTTTGTTGAAATGGGAGAACACATCCAGAGCAGAAGTCACACAGGATTGGCAGAGTTGGGTAGATTGTAATGTAACAGTATTAATTTGTATTCTATTAATTCAGCTGAAAGGTATATTACTTCTTAGGAAACATTTGATTCTCATCTCTAGCTTTAGGTGTATCTAGTTATTAAACATTCTGAACAAATTTGAGTACTGATGGTTTAAATCAGTTCTTCCTCTGTTAATCTTGGAAGGAATAACATATAGGGTTAGTCATATTAATTATGTCATCACTGAAGGCATTAGAGACCACATGAGTAGTTCTCATTAGACACTGGATTAACAGGTGATTTTTCAATTTATCATCAGCATGTGAATTTTCTGACTAATATAAAAATTTGAATAGTTTGAAAATAGATGTTGAATGGGCTTTAAAATAACAGGCTAGCTCTATAGGGTATATATGTGTGTGATCCATTGGTGCTTGATTGTATCTTCATTGATGGGTTTTTATTTTATAGAATATTTTCTTTTTTTTCCCCCAGAGCCACTTGAAAGCTTCTGAACATGCTTTGGATATTGAAATGGTCAATTTTGACTATCATCAACTGGTTAAAGGAGGAAAAGTAGAGAAATTACATAGTGTGCTTAAGCCTCGAGTCCAAAAATTCTTAGAGTCTGGTGTTTTCTGTTTCAATGGAACTGAAGTTACCAGGTTTGATTATTTTATTTCCATACTCTTTAAATTAAAATTTATAATAATTTATAATAATTGTAAAAGTAATTAGATTGTTTTTCCTCTTATGATCTAAAATAATTCCTCATTCAGTCTAATAGTGTCCTGATTCTGAGCTGATTGTAGTTGATAGTGAAATGATTAAAATAAAACTATTTCTTTTATCTGATTAACTTTAATGATATAAGAAAAACCGGAGTTTCTCTGGCTGAAATTAACTAACTGCTAAACTTTGAATCTAGTTAGGTCCTTATATTCCTGTGCCTGGAAGTAAGGGGCATGGCCCCTCTCTAGCATAGGATTGGGCCAATTCAAGACCAATCCCACACTAGGAAGTAATGGGCGTGGTCCAGCCCCCAGCATGGGACTGGTCCATTTAAGACCAATCCCATGCCAGTAAGTAGTAGTGAGGGACCTCTGAGGCACTCTGGGGGATGTAGTTCCCTGGGCCATAACACTTTAAAACCCACAATAGACAGTATTAAGTTCTTATCCTTTGGAAAGAGGCCCATACTGCTCTTTCAGCCTCATTGTAGAGCAGTTTGAATGTTCCTAGATAGAAGTTCCACTTATTACACAAAGTAAAAATTTATTCCCATGAAATATTTCATTTTTATCAATTTTTTAAAACTCCTTTGGTCACTAGTATTGTTTGGTAGCTTATCAAAATTAGATTGCACCTCACTTAAGGAACTTGTCGGTTGAATAGTATTGGTCAGCTTTATATAGCATAAACACAACTTCCATGTTGCATAGGCAACTCAATATCAAGGGAAAAGACAAGATAATGGTCTTTAGCTGACTAGCATTGGAACTAGGTCTGTTTTAGTCTCCCTTTCCACTACACACATAATTTTTGCCATTAAGTAAAGTATATAAAAGTGAAAAGTTAAGATAGAAATATTAAATTAATTTGTTTTTTAACTAACCTGTGACTTCCATCAGTTTAGGAACTTTTATGAAGAAAATATTAGTAATTACTAATTAGTAATTAGTAATTACAGTAATAGTAATATCTGAGGGACTTTTGCCATATGCCAATGAAAATAAACTGTTGCCATGAGATCAGCTTTTAATGTAATAATTTTAGCTTTGGAAGCAAAAAGGGAAAGTGCTAGGAGACATAAATTCAGAAGAAAACTATTGGTAATCATGTTTCCAAATGAAGACTTGTGATGAGTCCTAGTATTTTAATATGACATTCTGATTCTGCTTAAATTTAATTTGTATCAGTAGCCTAGAAATTGTCCAGGCATAGCTAGGAATCTGAAAGCTTCCTAACATGAAATATGTGTGCATATTCATGCCTTTTCTATATATATTATCTAAGCTGAATAAGGTAGGAATATTAAAAAAGAAAAACTTGCTGTGAAATGGGAGAAAATAATTTTTCCTCAGTGCAAATGCCAGATCTCTTAATTTTTATATAACTTATATCGCTACAACATACTTTTTTGTCTTTTTAAAAAAGTTTTATTGATACCTTAAATTTTTATACTGGACAATTTTGAAGGTACCCCTTCCTTGTCCATCCCAGAGAACCTACCTTTGTGACACAATTTTTTAAAGCTAGATAAATGTGACCAATTGATAAATCAACATATCATATATCATATGTACATATCTGACAACCTATTGTACATATCATACCATAATCTCCTCATTCTTCTTCCCACCCATAATGGCCAAGATTGGTCATTATGTTTACACTGCATTCAGTTTCTCTGTTTAAATTGTTGTCATTGTATAAATTCCTTATTCTACTTATTTCATTCTTCTTAAATTCATACCAATCTCTCCATTTTCTCAATTCCTTATAGTTCAGGTTTTTCAAAGATTAGATTTCCTGGATTTTTCTCCTTTGTATTGTTTATATCAATGGGTCTTGTTTATTTGCCTTATTTCAATTTAATTTGATAACAGATCTCAGGATGGTACGATTCGAACAAACTGCTTGGATTGTCTAGATAGGACAAATAGTGTGCAAGCTTTCTTTGGCTTAGAGGTAAGAAAAATTTATAAACACTGGTATTCTGAGTTTATACTCACAGAACTTTGCATTGATTTTCACAATGAATTATATACCTGTTCAGATACTTACTATATAAACTGTAGTATAAGGGAATGAGTTTTGAAGAAGAGTACTAGGACTGGCCATGTCACTTCTTATGTGAAATCCAATCTATTACCATTTCTTTGTTTTGGCTTCCTTATCTATAAAGTTGAGATGGTCTTTAAGATCCCTTTTAACTCTAATATTCTTCTAAAAAGATACAATAATATTTGATACAAAAATTTATTGTGTCATAAGGTCATAGATTTAGAGGTGGAAGGAGCCTTAGAAATAACCTAATGTGGGGCAGCTGGGTAGCTGGGTAGCTCAGTGGTTTGAGAGTCAGGCCTAGAGATGGGAGGTCCTAGATTCAAATCCGGCCTCAGACACTTCCCAGCTGTGTGACCCTGGGCAAGTCACTTGACCCCCATTGCCCATCCTTACCACTCTTCTACCTAGGAGCCAATACTCAGAAGTTAAGGGTTAAAAATAAAAAAGAAATACCCTAATGCAATCCTTCACTTTGCATAAACTGAGGCCAAAACCTGTGATTCTTCCAAAATCACACAGTAAGAGGCAGAATGGAGATCTGCCTGTTATTCTTTCTTCCAACACTCACAGCTATAATTTGGGAAAGAAACTCTCGTGAGAAAGCATCTAGTTATCTCTACCAATTGACTTCTTTTTCAGTACATTTCTTTTGACACTAATAGTTTCAATGATTATTTAGTTTTGCATTCTTTTAAAAACATTGTTTTTCTTATACTTTTACTATTACTTTTAACATCCTGGAAATTGCGAAAGGGTCCATTTTCTCATGAACAAACCTAGGCCTTATGTTGTGAATCTCTGAAAACATTAGGACAATAGTTGTTATGGATACTAACAGTGCCATATACTGTAGCCTTCCTCACCAACTGCCATTTACAGTACAGACAGGAAAGCCTAGCTGAAGTAGCAAGGCACCCTGAAGGAAAGACAGGATATGCACTACTACCTTGACTACCATCTCCTCTCAGACCCTGGTGGGGATAGCCCAAGACACTGAATCTAAGAGCCTTAGGAATAGCAGTGCCCTCATGCCCTTCCAAACCTACTTCCAGCCCAGTCCCACAACCATCACCTCAGGAAAAAGTCATTGTGGAAAGGGAGCTCATCTTCCTTATCACCATGAGCAACAACTGCTGACCAACTTCTACTAACAGACAGATAGGCTCCAGAGCCTCAGGTGGCAGCATCTTCAATCTGTCATTCCTTCTAGCCCCACTCTCATAGCCATCATCTCTGGAAGCAACTCTTGCCAAGAAGGTTCCAGCCATCTCTACCAAATGCCACCCATAAGACAAGCAAGCTGGCCTAACTAAAGCAATATGGCACTCTGAGGAGTCATGTATCCGAAAGTAGCATGTACCAGACCAGCCACTGCCACTACATTGACCACCATCTCCCCTCAGACCATGATGGGGACAACCCAGGACCTTGAACCCAAGAATCTTTGGGATGGCTATGTTTCTAGTCCATTTTCCTTATTCATCATCCTGTAAAACAGCCCCTGTGGCAGTGTAGCCTGGCCATTGCTCTTACAGGTACTATAGGCATAGCTACTGAAGACTACTGAAGATAGTGCTCATGGCACTATCAAATAGTTTTACATTAGAAACTGATATTATTTTACCAGTAGAAATTTTATCAGTGGAAAGTGGTATTAACATCTGCTTAGTTATTTCATGAGGACCATGGAACTCCATCTGATCTGCAGATGAAACCTTCTCTATCTTATCTCCTCCATTTAAATGTGACCTTCTTGAGAGTAGAAACTGTCTTATTTTTCTATTTGTATCTCCAGGGCTTAACACAGCATTTCATACATAGTGAGTGCTTAATTAACACTTCATTCTTTCATTAGGGTGTGAGCTTCTTGGGTCCTAGGTACAATAGTAAGTACTATTAAATACTTGTTGCTCATCGCCTAACTGATAATTACCTAGCTTTATAATCTCTTGAATCATCTCTGGATCTCTTTTTTATCCCCTACATCCAGAGATTTGCACTCATAACTTTTTTCACATCTATAGTTCAGGATACATCCCTTATCTCATAACCATCATCTCTGACACATTCTATTGCAGGAGCCTCATAATTGGACTTCCAACTTTTCTTCTCTTTTATACCTCCTGCTGGAGGCCTCCTACCCAAGTAATCTTCTTACAGTATAACTATGTCCATAGCACTCTCCCAATCAAGAATCTTGACAGTTGTTTCCTGCTGCTTTCCTGCACATACAAATCTTTTAGTTTGGCATCTAAAATCATTCAGGATCAGGCTACTGCCTCTCCACTTCTGTACTATGCTCCTTTTCACATTCTGTTGTAACTTCTAGCTGAACTGGCCTTGCTGCCCTTAACAATATTACATTTTTATGTAAGCTAGTTTCTCTTCCTCTCTAGCTATTAGAATACTAGGCTCAGCTCATGTGAAGTCTCCTTTAGGAAGCCCTTCTGATTGCCCCATAGTTGAAAGTACTTTCTCCCTCCTCAAATTATCCTTTATTTAATTGTATACATTTTGTATCAACCTAATAGACTTGAGCTTCTTGAAGGCAGGGACAGGTTTTTGGTTTTGGTTTGCAGACTTTTCCTTGAATATAATAGGTGATTAGTAATTGTTTGTTGAACCCAATTTTCAGATATAGATATTTGTCTTGGTGGTGGTTTTTAGTATTCAAAGGAGACCAAAAATGACATCACCATGTGGAAATCAGTGCACAGAAGTATCCAACTATGGCTGATCAGACCAGTGTGAATTTGGAAAGTTAGGAATAGCTAAATGTGTGGGGCTATCACTTTATTTCAATCAGCTTCCTCAGTCTTACTCTTTAAAATGAAGTGTTAAAGCAACTTCAGCCTTGGAATAAATTGTTTTTTTTTTCTGTATTTGTCTTTGAGCAGTTAACATTTACATTGCAATAGGATCTTGTTCAAGTTTGCTAACACTTCATTTAGTAAGTCTCAGTACCATTTTAAGCCTAGAAATTTTTACTCTTAAGTGTTTCATGTTCTTCCATAAATCTTACATGGAGGATCTACTCAGCTTGCTGGAGGCCTCCTGGGTCTTTTCAAATGGCCTTAAGTTAGGAGTCCCTAAACAAAAGTTTGTCATTTCTTAGCAGATCTTCAAACTAGTTGCCATTGCCTGAGTTCTTTTGTGCCAATATTCCCAGCTAGTCAGTCAAAAATTATTAAGTATTTATTAAACTCCTTCTGTGTGCCAAGTACTGTGGTAAGCAAAGGGATCAGAACCCTTTCCTTCATTGCGTTCAAGGATTTCATGGCCATATTCAACAATTTTTCTCCATTTCCTACTGTGTAGGCCTTTTCAGAGCTTCTCATAAAAATATCTAGGGATCTTGCCCTTAACATGGTCATTTGAACCTTATCCAGAGTCTGAATGCTTACCTTTAAACAGTTTTCCTAAAATAAGCCATGATACCTAGATTTTCACCTAGGATGGTAGGATACTAAAAAATACTGAGTAAGTTGGATACATGAAAATGTTCTTGGAGGGGGCAGCTGGGTAGCTCAGTGGATTGAGAGCCAGGCCTAGAGACAGGAGGTCCTAGGTTCAAATCTGACCTCAGACACTTCCCAGATGTGTGGCCCTGGGCAAGTCACTTGACCCCCATTCCTAGCTCTTACCACTCTTCTGCCTTGGAGCCAATACACAGTATTGTCTCCAAGATGGAAGGTAAGGATTTAAAAAAAAAATGTGCTTGGAGACTCCATTGGGGTGTGGGAAGAAGAGGGGTCAGTGCCTTATCAGGGATCTCCAGCAAAGCCTCCCTGTAATAAGGGATATCAAATTCACTGGTGGCAGAAAAGCTCCTGAGTAAGCTGGAACCAAGTTAAAATACAATTAGGACATGTTTAACAAAATAAAAATACAACACAAGATAATGTTAATTTTTGGTTTTGTAAGTCAATGTGTACCTGCCGGGATTTTCTATTTGAGTTTGATGCTACAGCTCTGGAAGGAAGAGGAAAGGAGGGCACCTTACCATCTGGTTCAGCCTGCCTGGTCTCCGTCCTCCAATAGGCATGGGAAATATCAAAGAGGGTGCCTTAACATCAAGCTGTGTGCATCTTTTGCCTGATCTCCATCATCTGGAGGGAAAAGTTGAAGAGAATGTTTTGCTATCCTGCCTAGTCTTCTGCCTAGTCTCTAGCTTCCCTTGGAAGAGAACATTCCAGTCTCCTGCTGCTATGGTGAGGAGGAGAGAGAACTCCATTCCAAGCCATTTCATCTTAACCACCCGTGTCTTCTACTTGGGCTTCAGCCTTCTGTTGGAAGAGGAGAAGCACTATTTCAACTACCAGCCTCCCTCCACTGAGGTGAGGGGAGAGAGTGCCATTCCATCAAGTTTCCAGCCTGATCTCCTACTTTGGGATGAGAATGTCTGCACTCCCTCTGTTTCTGAGTTCTTCCCTCACCTGAACTGCCCATGGCTCTGAAAGGACTCTGACGTCATAACACTACTGACTTACATAAATCTTTCTAAAGTTTTTCTCTCACTAAATTAACAAATTTCTCCCTTGCAGGACTCAGAATTTCTCTTATCTGAACATAGTCTCCCTCTCCCTTCTAATTCCAAACCTTTTTCTTCATCTACTCTATGATCTCTAATCCCTAAATGCTACCCTGTTCCTCCACATTTTCACCAACTGTCCCTTAAATGTTGAATGCTCTCCCTCCTCATCTCTGCCTCTTAGTATCGTTGGTTTCCTTTGAGTCCCAGATAAAATCTCACCTTTTATAGGAAGCCTCTTCCAGTCCCTCTTAATTTTAAGTGTCTTCCTTCAAGTTGATTATTTCTTATTTATTTTTCCTATATATGTATGTCCACACACCCACACACATACACAGTTTGGAGATAATTGTATGCATAATGACTTTACATTAGATTGTGGGCTCCTTAAGGGTAAGAGACTATCTTTTGCCTGTCTTTATATCCCCACTACTTAGCATAGTGCTTGGCACATAGTGGTAGCTGAATAAATGTTAATTAACTGAGATGGAGCGAACAAAAAGGAGCCTAATGTCCCTGGACTGCAGTTTGTGTAGGGGATTAAGATATAATAAGGCAAGTAAGGTAGGAAGTGGCCAGGTTAAGAAGAGCTCTAAAAGCCAAACAGGATTTTATATTTGAGCCTGAAGGCTATCGGGAACCACTGGCATTTACAGAAAAGGGGTGTTGACGTGGTCAGAACTGTGATTTAGGAAGGTCACTTTGATAGCTGAATGGATGATGGACTGGAATGGGGACCAACTTGATGCATGGAGACCAATCTGCAGTGTTGGAATATTCAAGGCTAGAGATGATGAAAACCTTCTACAGGGTTGTAGCAAGGTCAGAGGAGAGGAGGGGGCATATACAAAAATGTTATTAATCAATGGAACTTAGCAACAGATTGGATAGGGCAGAGAATGAGAATGGGTGAAGTATTGAGAATGACACCTGAAGCCTAGGTGACTTGGGAGGATAGTGGTATCATG
Organism: Gracilinanus agilis; assembly: GCF_016433145.1. NCBI lineage: Eukaryota > Metazoa > Chordata > Mammalia > Didelphimorphia > Didelphidae > Gracilinanus > Gracilinanus agilis. The sequence goes on along the minus strand of NC_058132.1, from coordinate 408,236,447 downwards.
AACAATTCTAGCAAAATTAGGAAGAGAAGAGGGTTTATGGGGAAAGATATGAGCCAGTTTGGAGCATGCTGAGTGTAAGATGCTATGGAACATTGATTTCAAGATGTCTTGGCCATTGGAGATGTGAGACTGAAGATTTGGAGAGGGTTGAATAATAGATCTAAGCATCATTGGAATAAGTACTATTCCTATAAATAAGTCAGGAGACTTGTTTCTTTTTCACTTTAGAGGTAGTATTTTAAATGATCAGTTTACAATATAAAATCTTTTTTTTTTCTGTAGAATTTCTACTTTTCTCTTTCAGGTTCTACCCAAACAATTAGAAGCCCTTGGCTTAGCTGAAAAGCCTCAGTTGATGACTCGTTTCCTAGAAGTTTTCCGGTCAATGTGGTCTATGAATGGTGACTCAATCAGCAAAATTTATGCAGGCACTGGAGCTTTGGAAGGCAAAGCAAAGGTAAAAAGAGCAAAAACCAAAAGAGCTATTCAAGTGTATTCAATTTTTAATGTTGAGGAACCTAATTTTAGTCAACAAGCATTTAGATATCTTTTATGTACTAAGCTCTAAGAATAAAAACAAAACAGTACTCACATTAGAAAAAAGCTTTTCATTCTATTGGAAACAAAATCAAGTTCAAATGTTGGTAAATAAATACTATATAATATCTATATGTCAATATATATGAAGAAAATATAAAATGATTTCAGGTGTATATGTGGTGTGGGGCATACCAATAATTAGAATGGAGAGCTATCAGGAAGATACAGTGGAGCTGAGCTATGAAGGGATCTAGTGATAATTCCAAGAAGTAGAGCAAAAGGAAAAAGCATTCCAAATATTTGGTCAATTTTGTGGTAAGCCATGTAGGTAAGAGATGGAATGTCTTGTATGGGAAGCAACAAGTGGACCAGTTTGACAATGTATGCTGCAGGGGTCATGTGAAATCAGTCTGGAAAGATGAGCTAGAGCCAGGCTATGAAGGGCTTTAAGTATATTTTTATCCCCAAGGCAAAAGAGACCCACTTTTTGATCAGAGGAATGACATAGTCTGACTTATACTTTAGGAATATCATTCCTAAGAACAATTTCATACATATGTGGGAGACTGGAAATAGGAGGTGGCTATTATAGTCCAGGCAAGAAGAGATAAAGGCCTGAAGTAGGGTGGTAAATGTCTAGGTAGAGAAGGAACTGGCTGAGAGGGTAGGAATCAACAAGACTTCACAATTGATTGTCTTTGGGGTAGGTTTAGAGGAAGGGAAGAGTTTAAAATGATTATGAAGTAAATCTGAGTAATTAGAAGAATGATAGCTTCTTCAGTGGAAATAGAGAAGATCACCATATGATCTAATGTCTCTTCTGCTGAATCTTTGTCCAGACTAACCAACAGTATATCATCAGTATAGTGATGGTCATCAAAGGGAAAAGACCAGGCATTTATTAAGTGCCTATTATGTACCAGGCACTATACTAAACACTTTGCAATTATCTCATTTGATTTTTACAACAATCCTGGGAAATAGGTCCTATAAATTTTATCTTCATTTTACAGATAAGGAAACTGAGGCTGAGAGAAGTTAAATGGCATGCCCAGAGTCACATAACTCATAAGTGTTTGAGGCTGGACTTGAACTCAGGTCTTCCTGACTCCAGGCCCAGAGCTCTATCCACTATGCCAGCTAGGTTTCTCAAATAAAGTTTTGAGCATATTGAACACCTCGATGCCCCAACACTAAACCTCAGGAAATGGGAATTCCTTCAGATTTTTATCCATTCAACTGGCAATATAAAGGAAAATTCAATCATCCCTGAGAAAGGATGATGAAGGTAACTTGTAGTGCTTCCTAGCTAATAGCACATCTTCTCCTTCTGCCCACCATGGTAGGGGGCACAGGGGAGAGGCATACATTCTCTCATTATCCCCAGATCTTTTTCTGTTATTCCAGTGGCTTTGCCATTCTCTTATTCAGATGCCATGAAAAGGTCTCCCCAGGCCTTTGTAGGAGACTGGTAGGAAAGGTCTAGGTGATACAGGGAGAGATTTCTGTGCCTTAAGTCAGGAAGACCTGACTTTTACTAAATTGTATGATCCTTGAAGTCACTTAACTGTTTACCTCAGTTTCCTCATCCATAAAATGAGATGGGCAAGGAAATGGCAAGCCAATCCAGTATCTTTACTAAGAAAACTCCAAATAGGGTCAAGAAGAGTTAGACACCACTGAAATGACTCAACAGTGGGGAAGGTCTGTAGCTAAAGCATGACATAAAATACCAAGATCTGTGCTTCTGACACAGGCTGGTTATGTGGAATAGAGAAGTTATGGTGGAGGGTCATAGATCCAGACCACTAAACCCATCTGTTTTGGGAATTTTACCCCCTCCCTTGCTGACTCATTGGGAAACAGGCTATAGAGGAATTCTTCATCCTTATGGCAGGCAGGTATGCTAAACCCTCCACCTCAGCCACCCAAAAGAGACAAGAACAATTTTCATTCCATTTCATTCTTTTTCTTTGGTTTTGTATTTCTATAACCTTGTACAAGGCTGTAATTGATAAATGCTGGTTGAATTAAATTGAATTGTCTCAAGACCTGCCTTCTAATATAGTCTTTAAGTATTTCAATGATTTAACTGGTTTTTCAAAAGTAAATCAACCAAGTGTTCACATCTGTCTTTAGTTGCTTAATGTACTAAAATAATTTATTTTCATTTTCCTCAGCTGGCAAACTAGCCTCTTTAAAACCATTAGCAAGAGCCTGAGAATATTGACTTTTGCAATACTTTTACTCTCCTTGTTATGCTCCTAAGTCACCCATCTATCTAATCCTACAAAGTGAAGGTCCCTCATTTTCCCATTGAGAGGAATCACCATATGCAGCCAGTAGCCCAAGATGATCAGGGTGCCAGAACTACTCCCCCCTTCCCTACCCCATCCCATATTGGGCTTTGGAGCCTTAGCATTACCCTTCCCTGACTTGAACTTCAGAGATTAACCATTAGGATCCTGTCTTACTAACAGCACAATGTTGTAGCCATATATACATAGCTCATTCCAAGCCAGTGATTCAGGTTTAGGTACCATAAAAAAACCCCAGTTCAAAATCTACCTACCTTATCTACCTAGGGTTAAAAATTAAAGGTTGGACAAATATATAAAAATGTGGTCGCCAAAAATATATTACTCAAGTCAAGATGACTTTTTTTATGGCAGTTTATTTACAAAAGGAGAAAGAATGAAAGTCAGGAAATGAGAGAGAGTAGATAATTACTCTCGCCCAGTTCGGAACCAGGCAAGACTTCAGAGGCCCTAGCAAAAAAAGACCCAGAGGTAAATTAAACAAGGGTTCTAGCCACAAGGCCTCCTCCAAGACGAGGGGCCTTTCTGGAGGATAGTACCTCCAGAAAAGCTAGGAAAAGGAGTCAGTCTTTTTTACTCACCCACGTATGGGTATTTCTAAGGGAAAATCCAAGAGCAGTCCGTGGTCCCCAGCTGGAGCTTCTCCAAGGTCCAGTTTGACATTTAAAGATAAGTGGGTGGGTATACACTTCTGGTGATTAAATCTAAAAATGGGCAGGGGAGAGTTAATCCCATTTTCACACTACAAGAGTACAAAGGATACAGTACTTGATTCCTGATGTCCCCCTTCATCACAATTCCTATGCTGGATGAGGACAAGGAAATGGGAATTCCAGCACTCTTCAGGAGCACTACTTCCTCATGGCCTGGAGGTCGCCCCCCACCACCCCCAACCC